>NC_091524.1:13784870-14093765 GCF_041682495.2 Bombus fervidus
CTCCAGGGATCAAAATGCAACCCTCCGCGAACGAGCCAAGATTACCTTCGAGGGTCCTCGCCGCCCCCTTCGCTAAGGCCAGGCCCAACCTGCGACGACGATGAGTCCTCTCTCTCTTTCCCTCTATACAGCTATTCCGTTCCCTAGTGCTCTCAGCCACTCTCTCAGATATCACCTAAAATAACACCAGCCTGGAACCACTCGCCAGGATAGATTTTACTGCTCGGTGTATAACAAATGGATTAGTATTTCGGTAGACGGTCGCTAATCCCCTTTCGTTATGAGCTTGAAGATTATTTCGATTATCGTGCATTGATTTCGGTCAATCATCGTAGCTGGAAATTACGTCGACGAACCGTGAATCAAGAAAAATGATGCTGCTTGTCGTGTAAGTTACGGAGAATCGAGGGTTCGCTTTGGTGTTGCGTTTGTATTTATGTATTATGTAAGGCGAAGGTCTTTCTTCCTGGTGAATTTTTCGACCGAGAAATTGTAATTTGGGTGAATGAAAATTGATATTAACTACGATATAATAATATGTTTGACAATAACTCTTAAATATCATATATGTGTAATATAAGGATTCGTGTCATAATCCGTGTTATAATTCGTTCTAATTTTCACATCATCGTGAGAATTGTAATCTTCAGAGATGGAAATATTAAAGAGATTCATAATCAGCAAAACGCCAACCGCTATCGCGATGGAGATAAGGGACACCACTTAAATCAAATCGAGACACGTATTTTCGTTACTCCAGCTAAACCAAGCAGCACGCTTAAGCAACCCTAAGTAAACATCATCTAAAACACGTTTCAGACGGGTAATCCCCATTATGCTAGCGGCACGTCTACATGCATCGCGAAGAATTTCTCCTAATTGCAGGAAAAACATGTCTGTGTACAGATTAGAATCGGCATACAAACAATAGGATATATCGTTTCCCGGGGTTGGTTATTTGCTGAAAATTTCAAGAATCTCTTTTACCTGGGCCATCCATCCCACTTACGACTGCGAAGCGAGCAAATATATGTTTTGCATCCGTACGAGTGGAAAATGTGACGGTACGGGCCACACACTGGGGCGCGTTCGACCCCCTCCGTGCGAAGATTCTGCAACGTCGTCACGTGGGAATTCGGACACGCGTTTCTGTTCCCCGTCAGTCGACCCTTTCGTACCCCTGTGCTGTAACTCAGACCGTCGCTGTTAACTTTTTTGCCCTCTGCTTGACGTTCGCAAGATATTGCAACGTTGAACGACCACTGTTTTTACGCGACATCCACCCTAAAGGAGAAAAATGCGAGGTGACATTTCGAGACCGTAATCATTACATTGTACACGCTTATAGAAATTTGTATTTCATTTGTATTTTTATTTTTTAAAGCAGCGTTGGAAATGTCGCGTCCTCGAATTATAAATTTTCATCGAAAGCTTTGAAAATATCATGTATATGAGTGAACTGTGATTACTTCGAACGTTTATTTTATATCAAAGTTGTATCGAAATAACAACTAATTGTGGATAAGGTCGAAAAAGCATATATATTTCATTTGTATTTTTACTGTTTAAAGCAACATTGCGAAAGTTTTAAAAATATTATGTATGTGGGGTCGTCTTTGGTAAACGGGGCGTGTAACGAATTTTTCTGCGAGTCGTCCATCGTTGTTGTATACCAAATGATATTGACTGAAGCGAATGTATCGCAAAGGTTAACAAGCGATATCGGTGAGTGAATAATTGAGATGTCGGTGACGATGAGTTTAGGTTCGATAACGAAAACACGGTCAACGGGATGACGATTGCGATTAGGAACTCGATGTACGTGTTCACTGGGTTAGTCGAACTTATCGGATCGAGAGTCAGTCCAAACGGAACTGCCCTTGTATACTTCTCTCCGTATCTCTCTGTATCCCACAGGTCGATCCCTGTTTTTAAGGAGAGTTATTTAATTACTTTATACCTGTGTTAGGTACACGTCCTTCCCGTGACCGTGGCTACTTCAGTGACCCGTTATGTCACTTCGAGCCTAAGCCCACTGTCATAAATCTCGAATGATCATAATTGGCTTAACTCATAAACAGTTATTTCTCAGTTTTATTGTTCAAGTATGACTAACGTATTGGGGATTTTCCCAAACATTCCGAAAGAAAGGCTCTGGTGTCCTTTCATCTCCAACATGTATATGACTGAACTGTAATTACTTCGAACGTTTATTTTATATCAAAGTTGTATCAAAATAACGACTGATATAATTGTGAATAAGATCGAAAAAGTATATATATTTCATTTGTATTTTTACTATTTAAAGCAGCATTGGAAATATCGCGTCCTCGAATTATAAATTTCCACCGAAAGTTCTAAAAGTATTATGTATATGAGTGAACTGTGATAACTTTGAACGTTTATTTTATTTCAAATTTGTATCAAAATAACGACTAATATAATTGTGAATAAGATTGAAAAAGTATATATATTTCATTTGTATTTTTACTTTTTAAAGCAGCATTGGAAATATCGCGTCCTCGAATTATAAATTTCCACCGAAAGTTCTAAAAGTATTATGTATATGAGTGAACTGTGATAACTTTGAACGTTTACTTTATTTCAAATTTGTATCAAAATAACGACTAATATAATTGTGAATAAGATTGAAAAAGTATATATATTTCATTTGTATTTTTACTATTTAAAGCAGCATTGGAAATATCGCGTCCTCGAATTATAAATTTCCACCGAAAGTTCTAAAAGTATTATGTATATGAGTGAACTGTGATTGCTTCGAACGTTTATTTTACATCAAAGTTGTATCGAAATAACGACTAATTGTGGATAAGGTCGAAAAAGTATATATATTTACTAGTATATAAGCAAATATCCTTGGTAACAATAATCTCTTTGATATTTATAAAATAATGTTTCTATAATAATGTCCGATATATTTTGATATATTTAGGGTTGCTGTAATTCTCCCCCTTTATTTTTTGTATGGTTTTCACATACGCATCGAGACAGACACGTGGAAAATATAGCGCAAACGGATATAATAGACCTATATGTGACGAATTTGACTGGAGAACATGCAGGCTACAATTACCACTACGAAAGTGAGTGACGTTTACGTCAGGCTATCCCGTTTATCCGGAGGGTTGCTGCCAGTTCCTTATCTGACGATTTCGTGCTCCGTGAAACAAATCAGGCTACATTAATACGTGTTCTACATCATGCGGAAAATTCGCAGGGTTATGGACAGATAGAGATATAATTGTTGATCGGGACATATTGAATTTGAATAGGATATAGTTGTTTGAGCGGTACGCTCGAATTATCGAATTTACGATCCTCGATATGCTGGCTGGTTAAACGAGAAATTAAAATTGTGCAAAGAAAAGACGTTGTAAAAGATCGATCGACGATTTTACCAGCATTAACGACTCGATATGTAGAGACAGCCTTACGATAAAGTAATCGAGATAATATTTTATAAAATTAGGAAGGAAACGTTCGTGTGAAAGGATAAAAATGAAAATGAAGATCGCACGTTGCTTTCCACAAGGCTGTAAAAGTGACTTCATTTTTGTAAATAAGCTAAATGGTAATTTGATTTGATAATTTATATTTTAAATTAGCAAAAAGAAGAGTAGTATAAATTAATAAACCTTTATAACGGATTATCGAATATTTTTTGAAATTTTGCGATATCTTAGTAAATCTGTTGTGTAAAAGCAAACGTTAACTTTATCCAACTGCAAACATACGTATAATCCGTTTATTATAAAATTATAATTAATATAATTCGCTCTTAAAATAAAATCTCACAGCATATAGACAATCCTATGCCATAAATCGTAGATTTTCTCACTTAAATAAGATTAATCGCGTCGAAATGACTAAATCTGTATGGTTGGATCGATTCAAACATTGCAAAATTAATTTTAGTTAATAGCTATATGGTAGGTATTTTTCCAAAAGAACGCTAATTTATAGATTATCAGATAATCAGATAAGACTGGAGACCAATTAATTCTCGAGCAATAAATTTCATTTTCTTCCCTTCCATATCACCGATCGGCAACCCGATAACAATATTCTTTTTACGTAGTTACATGAAATTTCGAAACGTTTCTCGTGCACATGCACGTGAATGCCCTTTAGCGAATCGTATTCACGGTAACCCACGCATTTCGCATTACAAATAAATTTTTTCACGGGTTCACGGTGTTTGCGGAACGTGCTGCGGTAAACTTCGCTCGTTCACCAACTTACAATCTCCTCGTGCGTTTTACACACACGCAACTGCAAACCAGATGACAACGATTAGCGATAAGATTATACATTCGATCGCGATCAAGCGGATTGCGATGCGCGTTAGCGCAGCGTTTTGGAATTTTTTCAGAATAAAATGGAAAAAGAAGGATCGTACACTGGGCCAGGATGTAAGTTTATCGGTATAGAGTTTTGAACAATCGAAACGATTGAGAATTTTCCACTATGGGGTTTTCATACGATCGCTATAGGAAAGGTATAATTATTTATTTTAACGTCACTTTATGATTAAACCGGAATGCTTTAATATAAAATACACAGCCAGAATTAAAAGTTGTTATTAGATATTAATAAGCATTAATTTGTCATTCGTTTGATCGTAAGTATCTGTTCACATTTCTATCTTTTTTTCATTAATCAGATTACTCGATATTAAAGTCGTTTCAGAGGTCGCTTCTAGGTTCAGAGATTTAACAATTTCATGTTCTTATTCCATCGTGTCTGAAAGTTTAGTAATGTCAAACGTGCACGACTAATTGATTACACATCTGGGTATTGTATTATAGCAGAAAATAGGAAAATTTTTGTTTACGATGGTTAGAAGTAATAATACGACGCTATAATGATAAAACAGCGTTTTATTGATGATAGCATTTGAGGTGTGAAATTGTATCGTTGCGTTATGACGTTACGACGTAATGGTGTGTGATCGCGACTCAAACTCATGGAAATTGCTTGGAAGAAACTGTAAGGAACCTACAAAATAATAAATCATGATTTCTTCAAACGTTGAATTGTTTTTGGCGAAGCATCGAATTATTAAATTTCTTTCGTGGACCAGCGTGGATCATGTCGGGCGAAAAGGGGCAAACGAAGGCGCAAAGCAGGATTTTTTCGTGGAAAAATGTTTGGAAGTTGACAAGATCGGCCACGTTTAATCGTTTCTCGTATTTGCGTAAACCGAAAAGAAGCGATAGCGACGGGAGAAACCGCTCGCTCGTGTCTGAACAACACACGATAAGGTTTTATGGCCCGTCACTCATCGTCGAGACGAGCCGCGCGAGTCGAACCGAGTGAATTGATATCATTCAGCCGACTGACGTGAAATTCACTGCTAAACCAGAAATACCGAAACAAATTTCTTTCGTATATAAAAGAAAAAAAGGAGAAAAAGGAATGCAACGAAGGAGGAAACGCAAGAAATGGAAGCGTTTCGATTCAAAATGGTCGACGAATATATAAGTACTCAACGAGTTAATTCCCTCGTGAGAGATAATGAATGCCCGCGGATTGGTTTATTGCCGATTAAATTAGCGAAGCACGATGGATTGTTGACACGTTCTACGTTTCTCCAAAGAAATTTCGTGTTTAACGAAACATGGCGGATATTTGCTCGTTCGACGTTGTTGGAAATCTTTGGAGCTTTTTCAGAAATGTGACATTCAAGTCAAGTTTTGAATTCGATAAAATGCTTGATGATGTAGAAATAAATTCTAACAAGAAACTGAACGCTATTTAAAATCGTATTTTTCTCTTACACTTGTTTCAAGATACCGCGTATCGATGAGAAATTTACGTAAAAAGTTATAACGGAGGGAAAATACGTGTTCGATGATCGATTATTGATTATGAAACTATTTTTAATTTTCTGAAACATTTAGATCTAAAAAGTTCTTCGTGCGTCCACCAAGATCACGTGAAAGTTTGGATCCAAAGAGAGATTAGTATAAAATTTTGATATCACGTCGTATATCATCTTATTGAAAATTCCAGTAATTGTCATAGTCGTATGGTTATTTTTGGTTCCAGTAAAAGCGGTTATTACACATCGATTACACGAATGATCATAAATTCGCAAAAATTGCCCATCTCACCCGTAGTAGCGAGGGAGGGATGGACCGCCAGCAAAAATGTAATTTCCTCGTTTCGAGGTTGTTTATAAAAATATTACGCTCAGACCCTTAGGTACGTACTTTAGGAATATTCGATTTCTGAATATTCTTAAATGATCCATCTCTCTCGAACTTACCCCGCGTAAATAATCAAAATCACCAATTGCCAACTCTTCGTGTGGATCGAGAGCGAGGAATTTTTCAGAAATTGAACGATCTTTTACAAAATAGTTGTTCTCTCCTTAATTTCGATCTCTTTGATACAAGTTGTACGCTTCGGTCGTCGATAGATTCAGTATCGATTCAAGTCCAAACTTAAACTTGCTACCTCTACCTACTTATATCGTACGTTACAAGTCTCTTAAAAAATAAACTCCTCGTCTACCTAAATCCGACATCTATTTCATTTTCTATCGATCAAAATTCAATTTTATTTCTCGGTTCGATCTTCCATCCTCAGATTTCATCGTTGCCACAATATCCCGCGGATGATTCGTTACATTTTCGGTCAATTATATGAGCGCGAGGCGTACGACTTGATTTTGATAAATGACGAGTATAGGGTGGCGCGCGGCAGGGTGTTAGAATTTAAGGAACCGATGGTTCGGTTCGCATGCCACGCAGGAGCAATTCAACCATGAACGCTCGTCTTTTCGCGACAGCGAAAGACGACTATGCATCGACGGGGGTGGAGGGTGTCGTTCATCATTTCATTGCGGAGGCAAGCCAGAATATTCATAGACTACGCTTCTCAGCCCCCTCAAACCCACGGCATCCCTCATCAAAAAAAGAGCACGGTCCCTTGCAGAGAGAGCAAGAGAGAGAGAGAGAGAGAGAGAGAGAGAGAAGGAAAGTAGAAGGGGTCGTGATATATGACAGGCCAGCACGTGGCTCGTTTCACACCTTCTTACAATCTTTGTCTTCGCTGTCTTCGTGGAAGGAACTTATCTTTACGTCGGTCCTTGAACGTACTTTCTGTCCACATATAGCTGCATAATACGTGTGTATATGTCCTCGCATTCTTCAGCACGAGGAACATTATCGTCGTAACGCTTGACTCGCTACTCTCTTTTACTTTTTTCCTTATCGCCGCCAGTTAAATAACACCCGCGTAAAATCGCGTACCTTTCATTCCACTCTACGATTTCATGCTTTATGTCTGTTACTTCTTTCAGACTTTAATCGGTGTGCTCCAAGTCGTTGCTGGTTGTGGCTTGACACTTCTCTAAGAGCGAAAGAAACAATAATGGAAAATATCGAATGAAATTGGAATTTATTATTTTTCATCGTTTATGTTCATTAAGAAAATCGATCGCAGTGCGAGCGTGTTTATCGAAATTACGTTACTTTCTACGATTTTCATTTTCGATCGTTTAAATCATCATTTCTGTCGACAGTGTTTAGGTAAGTACTTTTTTCAAGCGGTAAAAATCCAATTTCCTATGTATTAATCTTCTCAACCCCTTTCGAAGTTGTCAACAGTCCGCAGTATTATTTACTAAGACAAAATGTGTGCGTATTAATCTTATTTTCAAACTGCGATAAAATTTACTCTCCGTGGACATGTAAGAGTTGGACTAGTTGAAGGATTTGAGATTCTGGTACATACTGACGTTTAGAATCTACTAAAATTAATTTACTAAATCACCTTAAGATACTTAGACACAGTAGGTACCTATTTGTTTCAAAATGTTTGCTATTGTGCTTTTAATTTACCTTAGCTTTCCTATTTTATTTGAACTTCGTACGGTTTATTAAATTCTTCTTCTTGGTATAAAAAGAACGTCTCAAACAATCGAAGATCTTAAAGAGGGTAATTAGGTAACGTTAGGAAATCGCTTAATATTATCGAGCTAATAGCAAACACTATTAAAAAGATATTGGCCGAGATACAATTTTTTATAAATATTCAGAGTACATTTTTAAGGATTCCAATGATTTTTTGTAAAATACAAAGATAAAAACTCTTCTCTCGTATTACATATTCTAACATTCTCCTTTAACACAAATTTTGTATACCTCGATGGTTCTAACATTAAATATAAAACGAATTATAATTGAGAATTTTTTAATTTAATCCTACGTATCATAATTTATCAGAATATGTAACAATCGCGAATTTTCCCCGCTAAATCGACAAGATAAAAAATATTAGTCCCATAAGCGAATAGATATCGCAATTTCAACTTGTACCATCCTCTTAAACGAGACTATTATCAAGTATAATCAGGGGGGCTATGTTTAATTGGCAGCAAGGGTTAAGTATACCAAGTAGAGATATACTTTTTAATGCTTTTTATAGGAATATTAAGATCAGTGAAAATAGGGTGGGGATAATTATTTTAGGTATAGGATGCTTAATCCAAGGCACGGACAAATAATTTGCAGCATCACCTAAGCCATTGTAAGTTATGCGCAGCTTCAGTTTAAATGAATTCTCCAGCCTACAGGCAAACGTACAATGCTTTTCCAGTCATTATTATCCACATAAGAGATTACTAGGGGACCATTACAAAACTGTGCCTGCAACGTTCCTTCAAATCCCGCAATGATAAATCGGTAACCAGCGATATACTTACATATTTGTATTCGTACAAGTGGTGAACCACGAGCAACAAGATCTTTCTTTTTCACTCCGCTAGATCCTACAGAACAATCTTTACTTACAGAAATGTAGGTCACTGGGATTTGATGTTCAAATAACGGGAACATCGTAGAGAATAAATTTATTTACCTATCTGTAATTTTTAAATTAACGCTTTGACCGTGCACGATAAGTAGCTAGGTATCTATGCACTTTCGATCAAGATTTCCAAAATACATAATTTAGAAAGTAATTAATTTCCGTGTCTTAACGATCGTTCGTAGTTCAGGCATCAGATACGGAAATACACATTTCCAATTTTTTGTAGGAAACAAATATCAATATGTTAATCGCGTTTCATTTTAGTTAAAAAAGTTTGCGAATTTTTATCAATATTATTAATAATTCTATCTGTGGTGTTTTAACGACGTTTGTATCAGATTTCTGATAGGACTCGATAGGTGGATACCTAAATAGATTTTTAAAAGTACTTAGGAATTAAGAACCTGAGACGCGTGTAACGGGGGAAATTTTTTAAAAAAATTAGCAGAATCATTGGAAATAGGCTGTTATAGTTAGATCTTACTATTTGGAGTAATTAATATAATTTTTGGATTTGTTACAAGACGTTTCTTTACGTTCTCCGTTAAAAACGGAGTAGTTATTAAAAGATGAAAATTTTCTTAGTTATTTGCTGCAAAATCTCGTAGGAAAAATTAAATACCTACCTAAAACATGTTCCTTTTTAAACGTAGGTGTAAAAACATAATGAAATAACAATAATTATATCTTTCCTATATATTTATTTCAAACCCAAACTTTTGCACACAGACTACAAACAAACGAAATTCAACATCCATACAACATTCCACGACATAGCAAATATACAAAAATTACCATAAGATGGCTAGGAAAAAAAAGAGACAACGTAAAAATAAGCATAAATTTTCTCAATCCAATAAGACCGATCGGCTAAAAATCATTTACAAAGAAAAAAAAAAGCAAACAGAATCGTCCTAAAAAGAAATCTGCATAAAGATCCACACTTCCGTTCCACCCAAAACGGTCATCCCCTTAAAACCTTTCAAGAACCAATTATTTCTGCAAATTCGTTACTTTCACTCGCGACCTCCGTTCGGAGAAACATGTGTCGTCCCCGCGAGAGATGCCGGGGACGTTTCACTCGGTCCGTTTCGAACCTGTTCGCTGATCGACGAGTCACGAAAAATGGACAGAATTCGGATAACGACAACGACAAGGTCAAGAATAACAACGGAAAGGAGAACGAGAGTATCGACGAGAGACCCACGAAGCGTTTCTTCTCCGCACTGTGTTCGCCGGCACCGAGAAAGACAGAACGCTGCCATGCTGATTATCGCGCGAGGCACCGCCCCGAACTCGCTTTCCCATTGGCCAACGTAGTCACGAGACCAGCGCGCGGCGGTGGGAGTAATCGGTTTTCCTCGTTGCACGCTGCACACAATCGCAGCGTATTCTCTGTCGCGACGCTGTCACGCGCACGCACACCGCTGCACCTACACTCACACACGCGCTAATTTCATTCTCCCATACAAACGCGCGTCTTTAGGACAAACTCAAACTGAACATTCGCCTACGTATACGCTGTTGTAGACGCGTGTGTAGTAGTACGGACACATCGTCACGTAAACTGAGAGACGATGCGACTGCGAGTGTGCGCGTGTACAACCACCTACGACGAAGTAATTTCGTGAAGCTTCTCCTCGGGTTCTCAGGGTCGAATCGAGGGCAGGAACGCGTCTCCAACTGGATAGATGGTAATTTCGAAGATGCTTCGTGCTTCGCTTTCGCGGCCCGCTCGCAGAATCCAAACGGAGATTTTTGTTTTTCAAATCGACGCGTTGTCCCACGTGGCGGTTCTTTGATGTTCGCGGTAAGCGAGGCGAGGCGTGAGGTGAGTCGGAAACAATATCTCCAAAGGATTCCATAATATTCCACCTTGTCGCAACTTGTTTCGGTACTTTCTTTACATTTTATTTGAGTAGCGTAACGATAGGTAAACATGTTGCTTATAGTTATCGAATTATTTGCTTTTTTATAACTATATAGTTGGAGGGTACGCGTAGTTGTATCGTATGTGCTGAAATTGCTGGATTCATTTAGTAGTCAAGATGAATTATAGGTAATTACGTATTATTTTTGCAATACAAGAATTGTAATACAGATTTCAATAACTGCGAATAATTGTCAAAGGTAAATTTGAATAAAAAGATTCAATACATTTCCATGGGTAATCCCGTATCTCGATAATTGGGTAAATTGATCGGATAATTTGCAAATACGAATTACGCTCGTGGTTAATCTACAGCCAGTTAAGTTTTCCATTTGATAAAATTTTTCATCCCGATTCTTAATTCTTATAATCTCGTAACTACGATATATGCAGCAAAGAAACGTGGTAAATATTAATCGAATACATTTGTATCCTGCAAATTTTAATGACCAAACTCGCACAATATTTCTATTTAAATATAGAAATTAATTGACACACAAACCTGACTACCTGATCTTACAAATCAAAAATTTCAATACCTATGTTTTAAGGTAAAAGTTCCAAAATTATCCTAATAGTAAATTTTACTAGCAAGCCGAAATTCATTTAATCGATTCATTCGTCCGTAACTCTGTCACGACTCGAGGACATCGCTCAAACGATTCAAAAATATCCATTACCTACATTCTACGGAGCAGCACTATGGATGGGAACATTTTAATCCTACATGAAAAATGGAACGACGTTAATTTTGACAAGACATAGTTACCAATTACCAGTTTTCGTTCTAATTAAACAACGCGTTCATCCAAGTTACATCCGATACGACTACAGGCTGAACGTTTATCGACGTGAAAATTCAATATTGAATGTTTACCATGTAACGTAATGTTTTATGATCTTTGCCGTGCGATGATAGAAGAAACTCTGTCACAGTAACACTACCTATCTATATAGGTATGTAGGGATTTACAGTTACAAACTCGCTTTGACTTTCCGAATAATTTTATCGATACCTTTCTTAACGTTGCGTTTTTAAAGCCGCGCTGTGCAAGAAGAACTTACCTAAAGTTGTTGCGTATTATTATTACATTTATTTATCACACGCGCCACATATAACGCGCCCCTACGCACAATTCTTTATTCGACTGGTTTCCCATAGCAGGTTATTCTTAAGTATACATTTATTAACGCTATTTTATTGAATCACGTATATCTCAATTGCGATATAATTCCAATTCTTTTTAAGTAATTTCACTGTTAGAGAATAATAGAAGAATAGGGGTAAATATACTTAGAAATGTAAAAAATAAGATATATTTATTTATCACTGATATCGTATTTTCATTGTACGCTCGCGAAAGCTATGAAACTATAGAAGTTTTAAGTTATGGAAATTGCGCTATGTAGGTAATAGAAACCGTAGAAGCGTAAAACTATGAAACAATTATGACAGCTACCTACATCGTTTAGCGAAGATTATGGAAGCTACCGAAGATATTAAAATTATCTTAGACGATTAAAATTACAATTAAAATTGAGCTATTAGCGTTAAACAGGCATCCAGGGAAAAAGTGCTACAATTTTCTGAATCTCGGTTTATAACGCTAATATATCGCAATTAGTTGCAATAGTCGTACAAAAACAGAATTTATTTTTCTCGAATCAAGGTTAAATAATAATATAGAAATCGAACGTTGTTCTATTTTATATTATAATTTACTACCTATTTACTGTAATAACCGTTATCCAAATCCCGAATACAACTCTGTTGTATACCGCGGCTAGTTCACTTTTGCTTCGAATATTTCGTTTCATTCGAGACAGGGACGCAAAATTAAAAGAATTACGTAGATGATCGTTCATCGTACATTTTATTTAAACGATGCCGAAAAATATATTCTTCCTCTTCGATCGGACGACCGAGCGATAATCGCAAACGAGCGTCGAAAGGGAGAATTTTCCGATTCGCGATGGCGTACCTGTACATTTTGAAACCGACGAGCGTGCGATTCTTCCTCGTCGCGTTTTTTTATTCCTCCCGTTTCTGTAATCGAACGGTGAAATGTAATCGTCGGTTAAGATCACTAATACTTGTCATTTGCGTACGTTTGTCATCTGTAGCGACGTTTAAACGTAACCAACGCGTTCTGTTCGTTTTCATTCGGATTAGTCACGTACGAGACTCGAACATTCGCCAATAATAAAAAACTTGCTTATCTCGCACGCCTCTCTTTATCCTCTTAATCTCGACCAGTACCCATTAATCTACCAATGCAATAGCGGTAATAATTTTTTATCAACAGTCGGAAAAGATTCGCGATTGTTTTATATTTTTTTTCTCTGTCTTCTCTTTCTTTTTTTATGTAATTTTGAGCACTGTATTTTTCCATGACAATTTTTCTGCATTTCGATACGTTCGACACGGATAGATCGCGTTGTTCGATAAATTTCGCTATCTCGCGTCGATATCTACTAATTTTTAAAACGAGCAGCTTTCATTGGACCAATCAACGAAAAATATCGCCTCTTCGTTCTATACGAAGCTTGATTTGTAGATTTTTTCTCTGTTGAACGTTTTGCCGTGAAAATGTTATATTTATCGAATTTCGATCGTAGGTACATTCTTCGATCTAGAGAGCTAGCGTAATATTTGAAAATTTTAATAACAGAGGTAAAAATGTTACGTACCACGTATTCTTATCTTCAGGACGATGTTAATTCACCTTTTTCGAAAGAATAATTCGAATCGAACCGTTGGATTAATCTAATTATCTAACAAAAAGGTTTGTTTAAAGAACGAATAGATAATTGGAATGTAACGAACGAACAACCAGAATATTAAACCTCTATAGCACGTATAATTTCCAAGTTACCTGCTAATCCTACGCTATAGTATCTATACGTATATTTAAACAAATTTTCTTTCGTTCGCTTATCATCGTGTTATTCCGTTCCATCTGTGCATCGTTATACCATCGTGATCACTTTGTCCCACTATCCAATTAGATCGTCGACTGAAAATAAGAAACTGCGATCAATTATAATTTTGTCCTAAAAAGTAAACAAGTTATAGAGAGTTAATGCGATAAGAAAAAGTAAATGCAAGTGCTTATATACTTACATGGAACCGTTTAAAGGAGGAACGATATACGCGGGAGCGAAGCGGAGACTTCTTTGTGATTGAAAATTGATGGAGTGGAATCAAGAGGGCTGAAAGAGGTCGGTTAAGGGGATGAGGGAGCTCGTGGTTCATTTATCAAAACACGCAAAAGGGTGATGCCGTTTACACGTGCATGCAAAATTCCAAGGTAAAAAGATGGATGATACCGGATAAAAAGTACCTTCAATTCGTGTAAAAAGTGTATTCACCACCGCAAACTGCTACATCTTCCAATACCTAAGATATTCCATGCAATAAGAGTCTCTAACTTTCATAGCGTGTTCATTGAATTCAAAAGGTTGCGAAGGTTTTAAGCAATTTGAACGAATTTATCGTAGCTCGTGACGTCTTGTTTCTCGATATTCTTGGAAATTGTACAAATTTCTCGTTTTCTCTCGTGTCTCTATTTTTTAAGAAACGTTATTACCTGGTCTCTTCGTTTACTAATTTATATAAATTTACGTAAATGGTCGATAGTCTATACAAGTAATATATATTGAAAAATAATAACAAATCTTAGTAAACTTGCAGTAATTTCTAATATTATCGGTATCAATTGTAAATCTCTGAACATTCTCGAGGTATTTCTCCGAATTTCCTTTCCGCCTTCCTCCGCTCCTCTATATTATTATTTAATAAACTTATCATTTTGTTTATTTCTACTGCTCCGCATAAATTTCTTCGTATCTACGCGAATTTCGTCTGTCACATTTTGCTCGCGCTTGCGATATAATCCGCCTAAAGACAATATCGGATATGATTTACGACGCTTTTGATTTTCAGAAAGTCGTTTAGTCATCGTGAAAGACGATGAACGTGACCAATCGTTTAACGAAACCTTGGAAAATAAGAAAAGCACACGGAAGGAAACAAAATGACACGCAAACGATCGATTATATCGGTGCTAGTCATCGTGCTTGAAATTGGCGAACATTTTTGAACGAGTCATGGACAGATTGGCGGTTGAAATCGGCTGCATTGAAAGCTCGTTAACGAGATCGTTCGCTCTAATGCCACTAAGCCGTACCATCGCCGAAAGGCTGACCGAGTAAGAAGCCAAGTTTTCGCCTACTTTCCGTTCATCTTAAACAGGATTAACCTTAAACTGGGAATAATCCTTGCCGTATAATCGGCCTGTGCAGGAATAGCTCCGAATCGACCAATCTGCTTCGCGACTTTTCATTTTCACCCTAATCGATGAATATAGCGATATTCGGCCGTTCGTCGTTAACATCTCACGCGATATCACTTTCGTCCAAGAACAATCGCTATCCCATTTATGCAAAATCAAGACATTGATCTATCGTAGTATCGTGCGATCGTGTTCTTTTTACGAGACACGAACAACGTAATTATTAGATGTATGAACAGAGGAACGCGTGGATAAATTGTAAAGTAGAAAATATATTTTAATACAGAAGTGTAAATACAAGAAGGGATATAATTCGAGCTGGTCCAGATCCGCACGCTAGCAGTGTTACACTATGACCGAAAGCCCTGAGAAGCTATCGTCGCCTGTCTACTGTTTATGGTCTGCCTTTGTCCCAGTCTTTTGTCTATACGCCGTCGATGGCTCGAGAAAACTAAAAAGACCAAATGTAGAGTTTTCCTAGAAGTAATTAATCGATCGACCGTATTTATGACTAAATAGAATACTTGTCAAATTTAGTCGAGTTGTCGACCTATCTCTATCGTTGCTAAAAAGTGGTAATGTTTACATCGTAGATGCGTTTTCTATATGAATATAACGAAAAAGATTAAATACGTGTAATTGCATCTGTATCTTCGTAAAAATTGCTCGTCGGAAGCACTTACATTTTTTGATAATATTAAAAACGAACGAAACTTGATAGGGTGTTAAATCTTCCTTGCACAGCGAATAAAAAATCTCTCCGATCGTCCTTAAATTTAATTTCATTCTAAACTATGCACGATAGAAGTTATAGGAATTCTACAGGTAATTAAAAAGGCAGAAAAATGATAAATAAGGTACCTACGTAGAAGAGAAATGCGAAAACTGATGAATTATTAAGAAGGTAAAGTGCGGCAAAATACCACGGAATAATATTTCTATACCGTATCATGTATACTATATGCAACGAAGTATACTTAGAATAATAAGAACCTTAAAAACGTCCAAATCCGAGTCTACCATAATTTTTATTTAATCCTTAATCTTCCATTTGGCAAACCGAATCTCTACGACGCAAATGGAATATCGTCGTTCAATTTCAAGAGAAAATTTCTATTTTTATCGGAGAAAGTTTCAAACGATCGTATAATACGATAGAAACATCGACAAACATTCCACGATCTTTTCACACGTTCTTAAAAACCCGAAATAGCCAAACGATTAACATACATCTATTCGTAAACGATGCAGTCCGCTCACGAAGTACGAGAAACCATCTTTCTCCGGCAAAACCTACAACGCTATATACGGTAATAATACTAAAAATAATCGCGCGATACTTACCTAATCTTAGCGAACGTTGAAGTAGACAAAAGTATAGAGAAGCGGCGGTGAGGGTGGAATTTTCAGTGGAACGAGGAAAGTGCCGTGGACGATTAGGAAATTTTTAATAAGCCAAGACACGAAAGAAGCGTTTCTTGATAGAGCTGGCTGTAGTCGGCTGGCAAACCTCCCCTCGCGTGCTGCATCCCTTCCTAGACCCTCGGTATCCCTCCTTTTCTTACCCCAAACGTGGTGGTCGAGCACGAGGGGGTTGAAAACCGCTCCGCCCAGCCACGTGACTACGCTGCTGGCGAGGGGGTTGGTGGCCAGAAGGGAGTTTAGAAAGAGACGGAGTACACCAGCTTGGACCTACGCACCCCTCCACTATGCCCGATTCTCTGGCCCTCTTTCTTCCTTGGTCGGCTTCTCGACGACTTTATGCCTCATAAAAATGATATAAAATTTGTAAAGACGGAGCGGCGTAACGACCGAACGGCTTCGTCGTATGGAGTGGGAGATGAGGGTAAGGCTCAAGGAAAAGGAAGAGCCGCAAGGGGAAAACGAGGAGCGACGTGAGCGCAGGGAGACGAGTAGTAAACGAAATCGAAGCGGAGCAAGGAGCGAGCGACCGTGTACACCGACGTCCTTGACGGTAGTCGACATGATTCCGCGCGGAGATAAAATCCGGCCAGTTCGGGAAAATGGACGCGTAAAACGCGTAACCTTCGACTGGTTCTGTTCTCGATCGATCGAGTCGAAGCTTTTTAACGCTTGCTCTCGGCGCGATTCTTTTCAATTAAACGATAGAAGCTAAAACGAGATTCGTTTAGATAGCCGGATGAAAATTTTGTATTATAACAGACGTTACAGATCGAACGATCGTCCGACGTTCGGGAGATCCCCGACGCGTTTGAGTTTTCCATTTAATTTTACTTTAGCTAGTCAGACGAGTATTTTCTATTGGAATGTTAGAAATCGGATCGTCGTTTGTAAGACGCGATTCCTGGAGCGATTCTTCTTTCGGTTAAATTTTTAATTTCATTTAATTTAGAGTAATTAACGCGTTCGATTCGTCAGTTAAATTTTACGAAACGTTCCATGGGTATTTTAGTTGAACATATGGAAATTTCCTACTATGAAACGTTACATGTTCGAAGATCGTTTATAAAAGAAAAACGATGAAAACGATTCGGTTATTCGCTCGTGTTTGATTTTGTAATTTTTAGCGAAATAATGTTTTATAAGAAATTGGAGAAAAAGATCGATCGGTCGTTATTGTTCATCGATCGTGTTCAGTAAACGTAGAATCACCAATCTACGCGCGACGGTTTAGGTACTTTTACGCCGACGAATCTTTATCGCGACAAAGATTGTGTTTTACAATGGTGCAATAAATTAGATATATATTTATCTCTCTATTGTCCAATTAAAAAAAAACGAAACGTTGGCAACGGATATAAATTATTCTGCGAGTCTCGTATCTTTCTCAAAATCGCTTCCTCGTGACTGCAAGATAGAAATGAAACTATTCTTTCTATAGAACTTGCGTTTATTCATCTGCCAGATTTAAAACTATACAAAGAAATTGTACTACCTATGCCCGATCGTATTACACAGATATCTATAAGAAAAGATTTCATGCTTTTAGAATTTCATATCCTACGACGTTACTTCGACTGATTTTGACTAATAACAAAGACAATGGTAAATTGTTACGAAATGGTAGCCTATGAAACGTTCAAGTTCAACGCTGCGTTCTCGTCTTGGCACGACAAACTGTTTGTTGGAATTGAAACGGCTCGATTTCCTCCTATTAATGATAATACGTTTCTCGAACGAGATCTTTGCTCCAAAACTACCCCAATACTCCGACTTAAAAATATCGCGATAAAAGAAAGAAGTCGATCAAAATGGACAAAGAATAGAAAAGAAGTCGTTGATACGTCTAACGACTGAAAATACCTAAATTCTTAAGAACAGAGAAATATTTTGCTCGCAAAATCACAGACGATATTAACAATTATATGAAACTATACGTGCGATGGTTTTCTATAGTCGATAGTTTTCCAATCTTTCGTTTCGCCATATTTCGTCTTCTTAAACGAGATAGGTACGTCATTGCGGATGTCAGATTAAGAGCAGAATTAATTGATCAGCTTGCAATAAACGTCTCGCGAGATGCGTATCGTTTGGATATGAGAGGAGCGAGGATATTGGGGAGAGATCGCAGCTATTTACGTATCTTGGCCCCGGTACCAACGACGACGGACAAAGTTCCGTGTTCTGTCGCGGTTCTTTGTTCGAATCTCGTGACAAGAGAGGAGGACAAGAGAACAGGTACATACAAAGAAACGTTATCGCGGCACAGATAGGAATCTTGAAAACGATATTACGAGCGAAATATCGATTGTTTGCCTTACGGACGCTTTACTATCGCTAATAAAACACGGCCGACTCGTGTCGGCAGCAATTGATCTGCCACGGCCATAGAAATGCCTCGTACTGATAGATCCTTTATGGTACCCGTACCGACGACCAGCTGTTTATCTAAACTCCGTTATGTTAAATAGACCACCGATAGTTTCTTTTTTTTTTTTTTCCTGGGGAAAACTGGGTTAGAGTTTCGGAGTAACCGTGGCATTTTCGGACCGCGAAAGAAGAAAATAAACCCGATCGATTAACGCTGGAGTCGTAGTTTTAATATACGATTAGCAGTTTATCGTCTTATCGTTGTAAAATCGTTGCTGTCACGTTGATAAGTTATAAAATATTAACGATATATTCGTGATAGTAATTCTTTCTTTTTTTTTTTTTTCTTTTTATTTCAGAAATAACGCAATACTGCGGTACTCGTGTTAGATTTATCCATGGAGTAAACGTGGAAAGGGATTTGAAGTAGAGTTAAGTTTATAAATCTCTTCAAATAAGCAATACTTGGTTGCTTTTTTTCATTCCATTATCGCTTGTTTATGACATATGCCTTGTAATATTATCAAATATATGAATATTTAATCAGGGATTGAAACGAACGTCCGATATATTTAACCCATAATGCAATTAATACTTTATACGACCACTGTAAATATACGAATGCAATTTTCAATCCAATTATTTTGTTCGACAAAAATATCTATAATTCGTTATCGATATGAGTGATTTCCAGTTAATCGATTTCGTGTTCAATTAATTTTCCCGGATCGTTAAAAATCTTCTTTCTTTGCTGAAATGACAGCGAGATTGAAATATAAAAATTCTAAACGATAGAAAGATTAAGTCACGATGTGAGACATAATTATAGAAATACGTACGTCGTAACGTATATCGGTAACCTGTATTCTCCCTTAAATTTCGCGAAGAGAGAAAGAGAGCATACATACTTATGTGACTTGGAATATGTCCACGGTGTAAGAACACGTACGAACGTTGAAATAAATTCAATTTCGTTGATCTCTCGTAATACGGCAACAAGCACCTAAGCAAGGAACGGTCTTATAAAAGTAAGCTGTAAGAAGACAAATCGTAGGATTCGAACAGCATAAATCTCACGACTCTCGTCATGAACCTTACTCGCGAAGTCTTAACATTTCGTCGGCCAACTGGATTACAAGGAGCGCGAGATTTCCTGACCATATACCGCTCCAAGGTCTTTATGAAACTTTCTTTTCGATTACTTTCAAACCTTCGGCTCGTATCGTAATTTACATGAAAATTAAATTGCCAATTCTAATTTTTCGATATTTCTACTTGTACTCCGTTCGTTTGCTGCTATCACATGCTTATATCGCGACGTTCTAAGATTAATTTACAGTTAATTTAATAAGTCGTAAAAGAAGAGAACGTAAGTATATGTAACTGATGTGTCTAGTTGGGCAAAAGAAGTAAAATAGTTTTTAGTTCGTCACAGTTAGAGTTTTTGGATTATCACACACTTTTCTCGTGACGTTCTAAGATTAATTTACAGTTAATTTAATAAGTCGTAAAAGAAGAGAGCGTACGTATATGTAACTGATGCGACTAGTTGGGCAAAAAAAGTAAAATAGTTTTTAGTTCGTCACAGTTAGAGTTTTTGAATTATCACGGGTTACAAGGTATAGACGTCTCTTCTATAAATTTGTAATTTTACATTTACAATAAGATGCTTTGACGATTTCTAGTTTCTAAAATTTCAGTCGTTTCATTAGGACTAAACATCTAAGAAAACTCGACTAAAATTTCACTAGTAATATTGGTTGAAGCGTGCAAGAGTGTCTCATAATTTTGTAATATGTTCAAGAAATTTTATCTGATTTTTAAAATCAAAATTAAAATTTTTTAGAGTTTTTGGATTATCACGGGTTACAAGGTATAGACGTCTCTTCTATAAATTTGTAATTTTACATTTTCAATAAGATACTTTGACGATTTCTAGTTTATAAAATTTCAGTCGTTTCATTAGGACTAAACATCTAAGAAAACTCGACTAAAATTTCACTAGTAATATTGGTTGAAGCGTGCAAGAGTGTCGCATAATTTTGTAATATGTTCAAGAAATTTTATCTGATTTTTAAAATCAAAATTAAAATTTTTAGAGTTTTTGGATTATCACGGGTTACAAGGTATAGACGTCTCTTCTATAAATTTGTAATTTTACGTTTACAATAAGATGCGTTGACGATTTCTAGTTTCTAAAATTTCAGTCGTTTCATTAGGACTAAACATCTAAGAAAAGTCGACTAAAATTTCACTAGTAATATTGGTTCAAGCGTGCAAAAATGTCGCATGATTTTCTAATATATTCAAGAAATTTTATCTGATTTTTAAAACGTTAGAAGGAAATTCATCTCTATTTCTAATATTCTTTGGGAAAATAGCTTCATAACGCTTTATGTGACGCGTCTTCTATTTTTTCATTATTTGGCTTGGTGCAAAATAAACGGCCATTTGGCGGTATTTGAATAACATTGAACGTCAACCGGATAGTTATATCGAAGTCGCGCTGTTAAACGCATAACCAGCCATTCGTAGCTGATAAATGTCTATCTTATCCTTTTATGGCATCCCGGCAATAACCGAGTTTATGGGTATCGTTTCACCGATATCAAGCAAATGACAAGTATAAATAACAATGGAGACACGTTAGAAGGACAATTAAAACGTCCATTTTTCATTAGATAATGCTAGTTACAGTAGCGTACCTAATTTAAGATCGTAGAATAATATCGACAGAAATGGATCTCACTTTTGAAAACGTCCCGAATTTCAATATTTTCAAAATATCGAATATTGCAATATGTAATATTTACTTTTATTTATCTATCTTATCTATTTATCTATCGATGCAATAAAGTTTTATTTTTAGAACGCGTAATTATCGTAATACACTATCTTTGATTTTAGATCGTAAGCTCAAATTTCTACCTGATCGTTTCATTCTTCTTATTAGATACGATTAAGATGGATCGTTTCGACGAAAAATTCGTGTTTTGTTAAATCGATTACCTAAAATTGATTGCTCGGAATAAGCGGCAATAGCTTCGAAGCATCCGTCGCGGATTAGAAGCTACGAACACGTTTTATAAAGGTTATCTTATAAGGACAGTATAAAGAACCGACTTCTCAAAGCGCATCTTTCTAAATCATCTTCTCAAACGATACTTGTTAGTAAAATTAGAATTAACATCTCTTAATTCTCGATAAAGAAAAATCTGCCGCTGTTATTTAGCAAAAATGAAAAGCTGATTTACTTCAAGAATAATAAGATCGATAAAAATATACCATAAATGGATTAATTACACGCACAGTTTGAGAAATACAGTTGGCCGATTCGTTTCTACCATTTCTACCGATATTTTTCTATAAATATGCAAAACAGAAAAATTGGATAACGAGAGGCAATTAATTTCCTCCTCGAAATTTCTGTTAATTTCATAATCGTACGATTTGATTCTGCTATATAACCACGTGTCATGAAAGCAACTATGAATAGTCGGTGACTGTGCGGTAGTTACATGTTCGGGTCAGCCGCAAAGCCCCTGTGTCGATCGACTGCATCCGCAGATAATCTATAATCCTTCAATTGCTACCGCATTACAATAAATAGGAATATTGTGCATATTCATATATTTCCCCCGTATTTCATTTCGCATAAGCGAACCAATATCACACTCAAACTCCAATCCACGATCGACGATTTGCCTCGTTGCAAATTACCATCACCGAAACGACATCAAATTCCTTCTTCTCTACGTTTCGTCTTATGGATTATGACTTTTGCCGAATCTTCCAAAGAAAAAAAAAAAAAAAAAAAAAAAAATGGAAACGATACGACACTGTTGGGGATATACAACGTATCTAAAAAATTCTGCTTAACTTTGCAACGTTATTATAAGAATCTAGATAAAGATCGAAGAAGGAAACTTTTTCTTATTTTCTTACGAGTTACGACTTTAATCGACGATTTAAAAAATAAAATGCAATAAAAAAATTGTCAGTGACTATAAAATAAAGAACAGAGTCGAATTCCGAACCTTTGCTTCCGTAGATACCTATGTTTTATCTTCTTATGGACTACGGCTTCGATTGAAATAATCAAGAAGCGATTCTTCGTCGGAAATAATACAACGTCTAAAATATTTTGATTACACTACGATCTATACGTATCCATATATATATATATATATCTACAAACGTATCTATATGGAAGAAGAATAAGAAAAGGAATTTACTTCCAAATTCCTTTTTTTCGATATTATATATACTTTTCTGGCTCACGACACGCACTACGATCATCAACCGACGATGCGGCACTTGATGTTATGAAATGGAAACACACGTAGAACGTATCCAAAAGAATATTAATTATTCTTACAAACCTGGAATCCAAAAATTGGAGATAAAAAAACCGAATACGATCGCGTTATTCCGTTATGAACTGCAATTTCCATCGAAACTTCTCACAAACCGTACGACACTTCTTCGAAGGAGGAAACACTTTTTCAAAAAGACTACTCTCTGTTCCAAAATCCTTCTTCTCCGTACTTTATCTTCCTGTGTATCGTGACTTGCGTCAAAAGTTTTCAAAGAACGTTACGTCACTCTGTCGAGAATATACAACGTGTTCAGATAATAAAACAAAAAAAAAAAAAAAAGACAAATCTAACTACATCTGATTTTCTTCCACCACAACCTGCACGACATTCGCAGAGAACAATTTCCAACACTTTGATGGAGGAACCTAAACAAAGAATCGAGAAGCAGGAAAGGAAGGAGAAGGCAAAAGGTAGAAAAGGGAAATCGACTGGTGTCGATCAATCGGGGAAGAGACGTCGTCGAGCGACTGAAAGCGGCTGCCCATTTGCGGTCGCATTCTTAACAGACATCGACCATTAATTCTCGGCGGACGGGAGCCGAGCAGGGACGTCCATAACTCGGTCGGCCGCTTCAAAAATCAGGAAACACTCTGGACGGTTACCCCTTCGTCCCTCGGATATCACGAATCCCACCAGCGCCGGCGTCTCTCCCACTACGTTCTATCGAAGTCACACTCACACAACCATACCCGACGCCCACGCCGCGACGCGGTAGGCGTGGCCACCTTGTCATTTGTCTCTTCTACTTTTGCCGAGGCGTTAGGGGGATCCCGGGGATGGCGGTCTCTGTTCGTACCTTGACGTATGTACTGCCGCTACACCAGCCTCCACCCGCTTTTCGTATCGTCGTCGTCGTGCTCCTCTTCGTTTTCTGCGTGCCCGTCTTCCTACAACTGGCCTCTCTCATCTTCGTCGCTCCGCGGATCCTCGCTCCACTTCGAACCTCGTCTCCGAGACTTTCTCCCTTTTTCGACCACCAAATCATCCGCTTTGTCATTCGCCGCGTTTATCTTTCTCCTCGTGCCCTTCGCGATCTTCGGCTTCTCCTTCGTTGCTCGCCGTCGATCGCCCACTCAACGTCGCCGCCGATTGCGCATCGCGCACCTATCACCGAATGCTTCGAGACTCTATCGAACTTTATGTGCTTGTTCCTGTGGTCTGTCGTTTTGTTCATTTGAATCCTCGGTTTTACGTTCGTCTTTATGGTGTGCTGAATAAGTAGTTTTGCGAACGTTCGCAAGAGGAATTTTCGTACGGTGGATAATTGTATGACGTTGCAGTTTCTTCTAGGGTTGTTTGGTATTACGAGGTTTGGGCATTTCCTTCCTTTTGTTAGACATACACTATGTTTATTTTCCAGAGAACCGTTCTTTCTGAGGGTTCTATGTATATTTCATTTTCACAGTAGGTATCCATTGTTCGTAGTTGTGCGAAAATAGGTACCGATAAATAACACGAAATTTAACTTGTACTTAACCAATTAGTATACAAAAGCTTAGAATAGATACAATTGTGTACAAATATGTTGCGTAGTCGCTGTACATTTTAGCTGTTATATTGGATCCAATCGTAGATGTAAGACGTTTTTACTTAAAATCGAACCGTTTGCAAAATTTTTTATTAATTTTCATCCTTAATACTTGGAGATAGAGTTTCGATCACCACGATTAATATTTTCTCCGTTGAACGTAACTCGCAACTAATATTAAATTACATTTTACGTAACTCGTAACGCAAAAATAGATATACTTTCCAATTGTTGTAAGTATCGTAAATTAGATACCTTGATACGTATGATTATTGTTTTCGTGTTTGGACGACGTTCGCGTTAATTTTGAAGAAATTATTTCGACAGTGATGAAATATACCGATGATAAAACAAATAATATCATCGAGCGATACACATTATGTAATAAAGAGTGAAAGATAGCGGAATAAAAGTCGAAATATTTTCCATTGATTTCGCGTGTAATTTTAATGAAATAATTTTCCGCTACAAGTGTATCCAATAAAATTATCAGATATATTTTGTTCCACCAAAATATCTTTCTCTCGTTTCCTTTTGATATCGATTTACCAGTCGTATTAATTAATTAGTAATACCAGAATACATACGTGATTAATTAATTCCACGCCTTTCAATCGAGGCTTAAGTTATTTTTACGAGCAAGTTAGACGACATGGTCACTCGACATTCTCGAAATACGATAAGACAAACGTAGATAAAATATTGTTTGTAAATGGCCGATTCGAACGGTGTATTTCGCTTCTGGAATTTTTCGTAATCTGATTAGATTCTAGACTATTGCAAGGACGACGATTGCTGCTTTTAATCGTGCCAAAGTAATTAATCATCGTCTAGTCCGTATGAAATTAAAAAATTAACCGTGTAATTAACTCTAAACCGTATAGAGATATTATTTACGCTCGTAGAGTTTCCCGTATCTGTCGATTTAAAGAAATTAAAACGGTTATAATACGCCTACCCGAGATTGAAACAGAACGAATCTGGACGAAAAATTTCGTAGAATGAAAGAAATTGTATGGAAAATTTCGAAATTGTAATTGCCAAAGTAACAAATTAGAAAATTTGTTCTGCCCTTTATATGGGACATGGTGGTGATTTTTTCAATGAAATTTGCAGCCAATATACGACACACCTCCCCGTTTCGCTTGAAACGCCCAGCACAGAGGCAGCCTAAGTCTACGAAGATAGGTATTTGCTTCGACAGATAAGACGACCGATAACTGCATACGCTCGACTCGAATCACGGTATCTCGGCAAAGATTTTCTACGTTATATCTGAATTTTACATCGCGTAAGAGTTAAAGATGGCGGAGGCGGCGAATCAAACGCGATCGTAAGGCCAACGTTATCAGTCTCGTGCAAACTATTAAAATCGTATCACCGTACTAGAGAGGGAAAATTTTTTTCCTTCGATAGAGACAAACGACGGATACATGCACGTGTTTTTTTCCCTTTCGTGGAAAAGAGCAACTATACGTGCGCATCGTAGAACGTCAGGTCGAGCGTGTCGTTAGAGATTAAAGCAACTCATGACTATCCAAGGCGACAAACGTCAACGGAAAGAAACAAATGATAATCAGAAGGTACGCGAGGTTCGTGAAGCGTGGAAAAGAGGAAAAGAGGGAAAGGAAGAGAGAAAGGTAGAGGGAAGGACGGATAGAGGGTGCGTGGTGTGCGTGCTGGTTCGAGGGAGAGACGAGGGATCGGTGTTCACGTAGGAGGGGCGGACTTGAATGTTGTTGGAGGGGCGCCGTTTGCAAGTGGGGGTAGATGAAGAGAGGTGCGTCGACGATACCGAACATAGGCGAACCGGTGACTGTTTCGGACACGACTGGGACGGAAAAGAGAGGCACAGGCGTGAGAGATCGTGGCAACGAGGAAACGAGACGAAACGTGGCACGATATCGGGTAGGGGTAGCGCGAGCGAGAGAGAAGGCCGCGGGGTCGTCCAATCGAGCAGTGTCGGGGACGAGGTGACAGATACAGGCGTGAGAGATCGTGTAACGAGGCGTGAGAGAGAGAGATAGAAAATGCGAAGGAAGATAGCGTTCGGCTAGATAGAGAAAGCGAGAAAGGACGAAAACGACGCGGACCGTCGAGTGGGGAGCGGTAGGACGAGGGAGAAGGACGGTGGCCACGGTAACCAGAGGGATGAAACGGGGCACGAAGACACGAGAGATCGTAGCGGTGCGAGCGAGATAGACTTTTGAGGGAGATAACGAAAGCAGAGTGGGAGAGCTGAAGAGAGAAGGAACGGATGGAGGGGAGTAAGAGCGAGCGAGCCAGGGCGAGGCGCAGTCAGACAGTCAGGCAAGCCGCCCGGCAAGCAAGGAAGGCAGACAGGCTAGCAGGCAGCCAGTGCACCAGCCAAGACCACTAGATCCGCTCGGCTTACCGACTTAGAGACTTAAGCCGGCAGGCAGTCCGAAAGGCTCAACCGGCTAAGCCTGGCGGACCCACCTACTACCGACGCGCGGCCACTACACGTTCCATCTACTACGAAAACCGGCTATACTACCGCGACCTGCAGCACCACTCACGCTTTCTTACGCTTCCTTCGTCTGTCTTCCTCCCTCTCTCTTTCTATTACACGCTGTGTCTGTCTGTTGTTGCTTAACGCGTGCTCCGTTAAGGTGAGAAGACCGAGGTAGACGAGCGAGACGAGAGCGTAGCCGGCGCGCCACGTTCAACTTGAGCTGAAAGGTTCCGGTCGTCGATCGTCGCGATGTCACGGCGCGGATCCCGCGCTCAATTTTCCACGCCATCATCGGCGCGAGCTACCGAGTGAACCGCGTGGGTGGAAATCTCTGGTGCGAGTCCTGCTGGCGCGTCAACGATCGCGAGTCCAGTGACCGGTATCGAGATACGTGTCGAAGGTGTTGCTCTGTCCGGCGTTGCCGGTGTCGCGATACTCGGTGGTGATCCTTCCACGACTGGATATACGTACGTACGTACACCTAAGTTCTCCGCTGTGATCGGTTCGAACACGCGGCTGGAAACAGTGCAGTGACGCGGAATTTGTCGTGAGAGTCAGTTTCCCGAGGATTCCTTCTTCGGGCCTGTAAACGTCGAGCTGTCGCTGTTGTTGCATCAAAGTTTCAGTGTCGAGTAAGAGAACAGAGAACAGAGAACCGTGGCCTTTGTTCCTGACCAGAGTTGGATTCGTGATTTAGCTGTCGATCGGAAAAAGTACAATTTATCGAAGATCAGTGACTGTCTACGTTCCTGCGAATCGAACACGCGTTGGCAAGTACCCGCGTAAGGATTTGAACGATCGATGCGAGCGAACGCTACGCGACACACGGTTTTCATCGTACGTAAACAATACGATCACCTGTCAAAGGAATACCCAAGAATCACAGTGCGTGCAATCAAATGGCGATCATAGTGCGACCTCTTTAACCTACTTTTCTATTCCACTATTTCAATCGTCGTAACTCATCGTCCATCCGTGGTTATCCGATTTGTCAGTCGCTTCTAGCAACGTAGCGTTGCAGCACGTGCATTAACTTGGCTCTTCCTCGTTTTAAACGCAAAATACGATCCATGAGAACGAGCACCTTCTACCGTCATCCGGCTCCGACATCGTCCTCGACGTTGTTAACCACGGAAACGCGGAAACTTGCTCGTCCAATTCTATCCGACGCGTAGCGACGGAACGCGGATAACGTTCGGACGTCTCCATCTGATCCACGACGAGCTGTTCAATCGAACCATATGACGAAAACTACCGAAATTAGCCACCAAACGTTCTCTGTGCAAGCACGATCACTACTCGCGTCACCGATAACCACCATAAATCGCCAAATTGGAATCGAATTTGATTCGTTGGAGCTCTGACGCAGAGGGAGAAATCGTTGGTGTAAACGGATGCCTCCAGCCGACGGCCGTCGCCAGTAAAAGCCTGCACCGAGTGGAATCTATCGCGCGTTCGACTCGAATGCCTGGTTCCTGAGGGCAAATTGGAAACACGAGTCGACTCGACGTGATTTCGCGCGACAAACGGCCTCGCGAGGGCTCGGTTGATCTTGCGTTGCGTTGTACAGATCAGTCAACACGACGTTAACCTTCTACAGCATGGAGCGGGGCAGCGGGGGCGGGGGGAGCCTCGAGCTAGCCGGGGGCGGAGGAGGAGGCGGCGGGAACACGGATCTGTGTCTTCAAGATCTCGTGACGGGATCGACGACCGGCCTGTCCGTCCAGCACCATCAGCACTCTGCCGCCGCGGGTTCCATGGCTGGCCTTCACGGCGATCATCTTCAAGCAACGATGCACCATCACGATCTTCACGGAAACTCGCACCACGACGCGTCCATGTTGCACAATTCCAACCATCAACTGCACGAACCGCTGGAGAAGCTGAAACGTGGTGAGTCGGTCACAATATCGAGGGTCGTTCCGACCCGCGTTCTTCCTTCGCGATCATGAATCTAAGAGTCTGATTGGAGGAAATCCGAGAACGAGGGAAATGAGCGATTGTACAGTGTTTTTCAAATTTTCGAATTAGACGAAACTTGGTTTGAGTCTTGAAGGAGGGAACATTCAATTGAGGTTAATCCAACGTGATACGTGCGATGAAAAAGTGTTGCGAGTAGTGGGATATAGATCGGGCATGTTTATGCGAATTCGTGTTCTCGCGGATAGAAATGGCATCCAAAGAAAGATTCGTTTTACTTACTAAACATCGTAACGAGAACTTTGCATATTTTACGCGTGTTTATATTTCTCTTTTTACTTTGAATATTTTATATATTTCGATATAGGTACTTTTACTTTCAATGTATTTTACGCGTTTACATACATTTTCTTCTTTTTTTTTCTCTTCGCCTTAAATATTTTATACGTCGTGTATATTCCGTTTATTTTATTCAAACATAGAAATGTCGTTTTTGTACGTTTAAATTTACATCCGCGATCTAGCGATAAGGAAATGTTCTTTATATAGCTGCGAGGATAGCTAGCGGTAATGAGTATTTTTAGACGAAAATTAATTAGGTTATATTACACGATTCGAGTGAAACTAGATCTTGATAGATTTTATTAATTGTTTGATCGATACTGTGCTGTTCTGTGAGTGTTACTGTTGTAAGAGGTTTGGTAACAATGCTTCAAAGTACTCCAATATTACTTATCGTTCCACTTGAGTGTCTTATAGCTTGTATATATTGCTTGATTCCTCCTTTAATTGTACGAAAAATATATCGTGCACAGACGTTCAGTTTAGAATATCCGAATGAAGCATAGAAATTAAAATGTTAACTGTACGATTGTCTCTCGATTGTTAGATGGATAATTATTTAATTATTCGAAACGAAGGAAGTTCAAATGTGGCAAAAGTTTTATCGCGACATGAAAGTTTAATTTCAATCTTCCTGGCAGCAGAGTTTTATTTAAATACTTTAAACTTAAAACTTGCTTATCATGATCCTGGAAATGAATTTTATTTCGTTGGGATTGGAACAAGTTTTACACGTTTATTTTTCTATAAAATATTTAGATATAAAGTGTCTTTGTTCGGGGCTTAGACGACATAAAGATAAAATACATTTCTATTCAAATACCTATATCTTTTTGTCTAACAACGGAATCACATTGTCTGCATCGCATTTCTGCTCGCTTAAAGTCGAAGATATTCGCAATTATTACAACTGTATTTATTATCAAATATTTATTTGCACCTTGAACCTAAAGAAACAAATATCGCTTATCGTGTGACTCTGTAGCTATACAAAATAATAGTTGTAGCGTGAATCTGAAATTCATCTACCGTACTTATCAATGCGTAGAAAGTAGCAACGTTTACTCGAGGTTGTTGTCCCATTTGTAGGAAAATATTTTTATAACCTGCTTCGTGTAAACTATCTCGATCGCTAATCGCCGGGAAAAGCTTGTTTTTACACTATACCAGAATTTCCAAATCACACTGTGATAAAAATGTTGTCTTCGCTTATGAAAAAAGAAATTCTAATTGATTGCGTCGAGTTGTTAGTAAATAACTGAAATATATGCAAATAATTGGATATTAAACGCAGCAATTGCCAAGGAAAATTCGGGTTCGATTAATTAAAATGATGTCGTTTTTAAAATTAGACACTAGCAGATAAAATATTGTTAATCTTATCCGTCTTATTCATATATCATCAAATTATCGTTCGCTCCGATTTTTGTAAAACTACTTTTTATAATAAAAGATTAATCTTTCTAGGAATCTGTACAAACTATCTCAGAGAATCTATCTTTGATTTAAAAAGGACAAGTTCTTCGAAAAAACGATCATGAAGTTATTCGACGAACAGCAAAGAGTAACGCAGTTATAAATCAGTAAACTTAGAAGAATTAAAAGACGTAGTCATAGGAATATAGAATTTCCAAATCACATGGCACATAATTAATAACCGGATCAGTGTCCCTTCAACGTCTTCGTCGTCCTTTTATCAAACTGAATGACGATTGTATCGATCGAATTGAAATCGTCGTTCTATTTCAACATCACCGTTGGTCATTTTAAACACAGTTCGTCATTTTTGAACGCGTCAGATTTTCTCTTCAACTCGTTTCAACCGAACGCCAGGTTGTATGTTAAATTGAAGTCGCGCAAATCAAAGAGAGAAGAATCGTAAGGATTAACGATACGGATTAAATTTGAGTGCAGCGTTCGAGATATATTTTGTACCTACATTTTGTAAGAGTTGTCAGAAGTACCTATGTACAATAGCCTTCTTTCGCGTGTCTTGATCGAAGCACCGATACGACGGAAGAACATACCTTTTTTCTTCGTCGGCTGGTAATATCGGCGATAATCGCTTGTAGCGGGGACTTGACAACTCACGTGATTTTATTATTTGCGATATCATCGACGTTCGAACGCGAGAAATATAGTCGAGCACCTCCCAGCTCTTAAATCGTCTCACTGCGTCGTTTGCGTTATCGCGCATCTTTTCAGAAAATCGTTTGTCGTAGAAAGTTTGCACGTGCGTTGTAAAGTAAGATCAACGCGTTCACGTTGCCTCGTTTCTACTTTTCGTCGTTGCATCAGTTCGTTAGGTCGATGTAACGAGCGAACGTAAAAGCGTGCCGTTCCCGAAAAATTAGAGGAACGGAATTTGATAGGAGAAACGACAGGCTTGATCGACTCGCCGAATGAATTTTATCGATTATATTTGTGACTTCGATGTTTATTTTACGCAACGATAAATTCCCAATTTGTAGGCGAATCGCGCTTATAAATATATCGGACGATTTTTGAACGGTTCGAAGTACCAATACCATTTAAGTCATGTTCCTATGGTAGAAATATCGAGTACACGCTATAAACAATATATGACGTTTCTGTTGCAATCTCGGTGAACATTTTCGAGCGATAAAGCAACATTGTACGTTGATTTTTGTCAAGTGCCAGCGGAGCACAGATAAAATATTAGTACGAATAGCTTTGATAAGCACCGCACCCATCGTGTTATTCCAGCTTTGATACGACATGACGAATGAAATTTCGGCCTCGTTCCTGTGTTAATGCAATCGCCAGAAATTGCCATCGCTTAAAATAGTGTAAAATATTGAAATATACATGGGCCGTTGGGTATATCGTCACCTTCCAAGGGCGTCGTTAATTATTTAAACATCCAGAGATAAACGTTCTTATGTGTACATATCGTGTAGAGATAAGAAATTTTAAATTACCATTACTGGATGTCATTAACGCGTTTCAGTGGGTGTTGCTTTGGCTTCTTTCATTAACATCAAAAATATACGATTTTCAAAGAAAACGCTACTACGTCGTGTAATACGATCGTTATAGCAGCATACCGTTACATCAGATTGATAGCTGACACGCATTCTCCAAATAAGTAGCAAAATTTCTTCTCTACTCGACTTTCGAAACAACGTATCAGGTAAAATCGTATTTCTCGTGATACTTTTCGTAAATCTACGAACACAGAGTTCCCTTCTTATCTTCGTCTCTCAGCCGAGGAAGCCTTTCTTAGGTGGTTCCAAATCATGTAAAGCATACGTGGCGTCCTAATTTTTCATAGCGAGAAAAATGAAACGCACGAACGATAGTTTCGAGGCCGAGATAAAGAGCGGAGACAAGGGACGCGTGAACAAACATCGAAGACCGAATTCCACCGAGTATATCAGTTGGTACAATTCCTTATAAGCTGTAAGATCCTCGAAAGGAAAGATAATCCAAAAGGAAGAACAATTAAAAAAAAAAAAAAAAAAAAAAAAATAGGGAAAAGGCAAAAGAGCGTCACCGTTTTGTCAATCTCGCAAGAATTCAAGCTGCACATAGCAACGAGTCGAGGACGAAGACGATCTCTCAGTGGCGCCACCACCTGTTTTGTGATTCATTAACTCACCGGCTTATCGGGATAAGGCAGACTTATCCGGGGCTCGAACCCGACACTGCGGCTAAACCCGATCTTATTCCAATGGCATCCCACCTATCCCCGTTTCAGTTTCACTCCCAGAGCCGGCAGTTCCCACTTCCAGACCGCAGGTGCTCTCCGTTCCATTCGTTTGCGGAATCGCGATCTTTCCTACGTTTCGCGTACTACTCTCTATCCGTCCGATTGATTTGACGAGAATTCGATACGTTAGAAGGTTGAACGGTCCAGAATCTTCGGATCCGAACGAGCCAAGAGGAGTTATTTTTAAGAGAATTGTTTCGCTTAGTTCATCGAGCTGATTCGGATGATCGCTTGCTTCGAGGTGGATCGTTGATTCGGCGAAGCGCCTTTCGTTTTCCATTTCAGTTGGAAATTTCTTTATTTTCAGGTACAGGTTTACGGAACTGAATGATACCTTGGGTGTAGATTGTACTTGTTCGTTGAGTCTCGGATGAAAAATTGGAAGTTCGTGAAAATGTTCTTCTTGCGATATTAAGTAAGAAATTAGTGGTTGTGAAAGGACTCTTCAATCTGCAGGAATATCATTGGGAAGGTTTTAGTTTCCAAAAAATAATTTCACAATTTGATGGCGAAGGTAGTGGTATCGTTTAAATGGATAAACGAACTTCATCTTCTACCAGTTTTCGTTGTTTCTAACGTTTTCCCCTTTCAAATATCGAACAAACGCGGATCATCTGTCGTTCGATTTATTTTCCAATATCGTCACCCCCAAAGGTAAAGCCGCATTTACATTTCGCTTTCGCTGAAATTCTTATTAACGTGCCATTAATGCAAAAGAACGTCAAAGAAGAAAAATCGAATCGATAACCGTCCATACGTGTCCAGCTTGAAAATACGATTTCTTCACGGGCAATTCATAGAAAAAGGACCCTTTTGACAAATCTGTTATCCCTTTCGGTCAATGGCAATATCCCGATATTTTGTCAACAGGCTGGCATACGGTCTGTACCGGGTTTTCGATCGGAATACCCCCGATAGTCATTAACTACCCCTTTGTTGTGGCGATGGCTGCGCGAGATCCGCTGGCAGATGCGCCAAAGTCAACCCTTGTTGCCATCGTCTAATGGTGTTGACAAATTGCTCGGCTAGCCGCTAGGTTTCCCTAGGGAAGCCACGGTAGAACTCTTCCGACCGCAGACTCATTGGCATTTAGACGCGCAATCTTTCAGATCGCTGCGCCATCCGAATAAGACGTATCGTCCACCCCTTAGCCTCCATCACGTACCCTATGAATTGTAACGTGCGCGGAATAATCGCAGAAAATGTTCTCGATTAATAACGTGGTTAACTGGTACAACGTTGTCGCTTATCTTTGTATAAAAAAAAAAAAAAAAATAATCTTTTCTCGAGAAGAACCGACGGATAGTTAATTTCTCAGAAGATACTGTGTACATACTTGCTTTCCGATATTGAATTGATATTTTGAATTTTTCTATCGATAAACCTACCACCATACCGTTTCTCCAATTGAAACTTGGTTTTCTCGCGAAGGACAAACGATCAGTCACTTTCGTAAGAAAAACCTCGGTGCCTCGATAAATCGTCGATTTTATAGACGACCGTCTGCGAGAGTAGGAACATTATAGACTCGGCAGAAACAGTTAAGTCGGTCGATGGGCCGAGCTATCAAGCTGATTTTCTGCCTCGATTTTCTCGATCACCGAGGCAATCGTGGCGCTCTTCTAAGCGCGACAGGAACCAAGCCCGTGGGATCAACATAGAAATGAACTGATTTCCTTCCCATTATCTCAGCTGGCGCTGGTGGCACGGTCGGAGGACGCCTACCTCGGAAACAAGGTTTGTATACTCAGTGGGTTTCGATTGAAGTGGGCTGGCTCGGTGTCGGGGATCGTTTCGCCGAGGAAATTTTCTGTGCGTGCCGATGTGTGAGAACCGGGGGAACCCCGAAGCCATCAAACCGCCGCGAAACTTGCGGTCTTTAAGGGTGTAATCCTAGAAGCACCTCAAAATATAGCAGGTCTTTCTACGAAGTTAATTCTAGCCTCTACAAACTGCACCAACGAATTGGATATCTTGCTCTTATTTTCTTATAGAGCTCTGGAGATGCTGTCAAATTAATTGTAGGATTCGTGGTTAGGACTGCGATAGGGAGGTTTCGAGAAAGACGAATCTCGGTTTTTAAATAATACGTGCCGTATTTATAAAATAACGTTAAGTTATATTTTATAATACGTTTTATAAGCCAGCACCGTTATATCGGTTTAGAATATTACTACAATCGTATATCGTTTTGTATTTCTGAATTATCTTCTCTAGAATATACGTATAATTATCACGATGTTTTCATAAATAGCTACGAAAGCGAGTAAATAGAACATCGGATTATAACGTATCTCTCTCTTGCTGTTACGCATAAGATGAACTACTTTTAATTGTCTTAAAAATCACTACCTTCGTCATTATAGCTGTGTATCATTTTATGAGAATATTAATTTGCTTTATGACAATGATATAGACATCCCTTCGAATAAAATTGTTATTTTCGCTAGAAATTAAAATATAGATTCTAACACATCCCTTCTTTATTACGTATATATTTAATACATTCTTTTATATAATTTAATTTTAATTTAATCCTCTGGAGACTATATTTCGTAAGAAGAAATGTCCTTCGCTTATATTCCAATTTATTCTTTATCCTAGATAATTTCTTGCATAGAAAAATGAGCTAAGAAGAGAGGAAACGAGCGGATTAGATTCCAATTAATTTTCATGGGAGCTATAGGGGGTTTCCCTCGGTAGCGCCAGGCCGTCTGAAAGGTCTCCCGAAGACATTCTATCCATGAACTTTTCCGAAACGCTTGTGACACGCGTGTTAAACTCGAAAGACACACTGCCTCTCAGATTACTTATCGGTTCCATGTGCTCTCGCCCTTGTGTCAAGTTGAAACTAAACAAATTGCTTGACAAGAGCTACCGAACCCTATCCACGGAATCGCTCGTCCTCGATGTGTCCACGTTCGAACAAACAAACGCGACATTTTCCTTGACATTCGCGCATTCCCGACACCGCTTTCTTGTTCTCGGAAAGATGCGAGTTTCTTCGAAGGACTTGCAAATCATTTTGCAAACAATCCTGATTTATCCTGACTCTAGAAGATGCGTATAGGCATACTAACTCTCTTCAAAGACGTTGTCTTTGTAACGTTAATTCTTTAATTGTTTAGAATATTTGCTTAACGTCTGTATCTCGCGTTTGCGCCATTGGATCAATACGCTCTGTGGAAAATTAAACAAAGAATAACGAAGAAACATATTGTGATCGACCATTTGAAAAATACGTACTTTTGACTCTCGACCTGTCGTCTTTTTAATAGATCACTTTTAGAAAATTGTTGGAATTTAATCTTGAAGTTAGGATCAATAGTCTTTGGAAGACACGATGTTTATGTTGAAATAATATTCAGTGATGTTTATTAAACAGAACTACAGAACCAAATATACAGAAATAAACCAACGTATACAGGAATTGTTGATCGTTGGCCAGTTACTTTCAAACTAGACTTAGGTAGTGACCCATGATCCCTTAAATATTTTGAACTCCACTCTCTATACGGTAACGAGTATGACCCGTGTAAGTGTCCTGTTCAAACGCCTGTGTGGGTATTTGTGTAAGGGTACTTATACCTGTGCGTGAAATATCGTTATATTCCAACAAAAATTAATAAAGGTAGTACGAAGGTACAATGTTTGAAATGAGTGTTCTTTTTATGGAATATGGTCCACTAACATTAATCAAAGATTATTTCCATTGATGGGACTTTAGAGGTACGTATCCTACAATTTCTTTCAAGATTAGTTTCGGTTTAATTCCAAGGACGGTAGAATTCTGTTTACACGAACCTCGTATGTAGCTGAATGAGGGTAAAAGAAATAGCAAATAGCACTATAATATAATCAAGCAACAATTTACTGTTAATCTCAGAAATAGCGTTGTAAATTCTGTTTTAAAATATTGAAAGACGAAATCCATTACGATACATCGACCAAAATATTACCCGTATAAAATCAAACAAAAGCCGCAACCACAGATTCAAAACGGTACCTATAACAAAGACGAACATACGAACCATCGTTTCAACGACTTTCTCTAACAGTTGCTTTAAAATAAACAACTCCAGCCTAAAGACGACTTATTATACCTAGAGCACCATCATTATCCCCAGTCATTTTTCACACATATCTCCGAAAAAGAAAAGGAAAGAAAGAAAAAAAAAAAAAGAAACAAAGCTCCTTAACAACTCACAGGCCAAAAATATCATCGATCGATGTGCGTTTTCGAATATTTATAAACGTGGGGCAGGACTTTAAGGCTCGTACGAGATACTCCGTCCCGGTCGTTGTCCCAATGACGAGCGTACCGGTCGGCTTGACTAATAAACGACTTCCTAAGGAAGCCAAGGATTACGAGATTAGGAGCGAAGACCGTAACGGCAGACTGCGACTTTCTGCCGGAGATGGTGAGGAGCCTGTGGCTCACAGGTGTTCCCGCCACGCTGTCGTACTTCAACCTCCCGACGTTTTTCCACGTCCGAGGGATAGCTGTCTCGGTAATTATCGGCCATGCGACCGTGCTCGTACGTCACTCTAAAATCGCCGCCACACATCTCGCTACGTGACACACTTTGGTTTTTCTCGGCCGTGTTCCCGAACAGGGACAGGAAATACGTGCGGTCAACTTCTCGGGGAAACGTGTGAATGTCGCCGGATACTTTTGCGAGATACATACCGAAAAATAACGAGTTCTAGTTTGTTTATCGCGATATAAAAGCTCCATGGTGCCATAGAAATAACATTTAGATTCTATACAGATTGAAAATGGGGGAGGGGGATTAAAGGGTAATCCGGGGTAGAATCATCGGCCAATTTTTATTAATAAGAGTTATTAATTTTGAGAAATAGAAACGACCGATGATATTTTCATTCTCGATCTTGCTAACGAAATCTACGTTATATTCGTAAGAATGATATTCAAAGGCCAGTGCAAGAATTTCGTGCGAATGACTAATTTCGTGTGACTTTCAAAGGATCCCACAGCTGCACGCTACGGATATTTTAGCGACCCTTGTAACCCTCTTTGTCGCTGAGTTACACCACGACACGCTCCACTAAACACCTACAATTTTTACAGCACATGCTATTTTATTTATGTTCGCGCATTACCTTCTCATCGGTTGATGATTATCCATAAAGTTTGGCGAATCATAAAAATACTTTCGTAACGCGTACTATTCTTCTTGCTTGTCGTTAATCATAATTGTGGAATTCTTTCGTGGAAAGTTTATTCGAAAATAGTTTATTATCCTATACAGCGAAAGATTCATAATTTATTCTTAAATTTATTCTGTACGCAGAGAATGATCGAAAAAGTTGTTAAAAAATGTCGACCAAAATTTAAATTCCGATTGAATCGTTATATAATTATTACTGTTAACATCGACGAAAGATCGTTCGTCGTTTTGCGAAAGATATTCAATTCAATGAAGATTACTCGTGTTTTTATCAAAAATAGACAGGTATATTGAATAGGTTTAATCGCACATTTAAGATAAGGAAACGATGTACGAGTAGATACAATAGCGATCTAATCAGCGATAAATAGATTTTAGAATGACAAGTGATATAAAGTTTATCTAAATAAATAATTTTTAAACAGTAACCTATGAATAAATTTCTTTCCAATTTCTATCTTCCACGAATAATTATACCACCGAAGCAAAAAAAATTAAAGCGCGTTAGGTGATTTAGAAGTTCAAAAAATGCTGAAAACGAAATATAAAAAAATGATCGTTTAGTTTCCCTTTATCGAGGAAAAAGCCTTGTGAATACCTTTTAACTGGTTGGCTATTAAAACCATTAGATGAATGTGTTAGGAAAGAAAATATTACTGTAATAGTAAATCAACAAGCGGCAAATGTCAGTCCTCGCCAAATATCTCTTGATCGATGCCACGGATATTGGTACAAGCTTTATTGCCGCGCGAGTAAAATTTCCGGGTAATGAAAGCAGCGCTGAAATAACTCTCCATCGATAATTTTATATCGGAGATTACGATGCACCGCCGGAGATTATAATCCCCCGGGTTTTATAACTTCCATGGACTACGTTCGTCGCCAGTGCTGTGTTTGTTATGAAATTGAAAAAAAAAGAAACGAAAATTATTTCTGGCACATTTTAGGCGGTTAATTCTATAAGTAAATCTATCCGATAAGAGGAAACATTGATTGCATTATCAGCGAATAAAAGGTAATATTTCATTTCGAATAAAAGAACGAATACATATATATATGTATATATAAGCTATGGTCTTAACGATATTAAACTCTTCATAGAATTGTTTGATTAATTAAGGAGGTGTAAAATTCGAATAGAAAATTACGCGTACCTATCGATACATGTTAGAATTTAATCTTAAAGTTAAGATTAATAATCTGTGGAAGACACGATGTTTATGTTGAAATAATATTCTATAGATATTTACTAAACAGAACTGTAGAACCAAATGTACATAAGCGAGTGATATAATTAAGAACGTATGGAGATTGTTGATCGTTGGCTAGTTACTCTCAGACTAGACTAGTGGTAGTGACTCATGATCCCTTAAATATTTTGAACCCCATTCTCTATACGGTAACGAGTATGACCTGTGTAAGTATCCTGTTCAAACGCCTGTGTAAGGATACTTATACCTATGCGTGTAATATCGTTGTATTCCAACAATGTAACAAAGAAACTTTTTAACGTTAGAAAAGAATACAACTCGATCAAAAATGGCTCAAAGGATGCAACAGGGTTGAAGAATAACCCACATAAAAATATTATAATTTCGATACTTTATTAAATTATCAACTTATGCTTATCATCGTGTAAACATCGCCGTTAAGATAGACGTAAAATTATTAATTTAATAAAATGAACAAGCAGAACTTTGAGCAAATTCTTTGGATATGAAACGAAATCAATGGAGTTTATTCGAGTCGAGAACGTGGCGGTATCACGGGGACGCTGTCTTCTTCGTCGACGCCGACGTCGACGGTCGCATGCACAGTCGTCCCGTAAAATCCGTGCGGATTAGCGATCCACTAATATATCCCGCGGGCGTAAAAACGCGACGAAGCAGCTGAGATATTCGTTTTCGTCGTTCCTCGGCACTTCGCGTTCGTCGCGCCGCGCCAGCCGGTTTGTCTTTGGCATAAAATAACTCGAAGTCACGGGGAAAGTAATAAATTTGTGAGTTACAACTTGTCCACGCAGACCCCTGGTTACCTCTTCTCGTTTGCCTCTCTCGCATTTCTTTATTTCTTGCTCGTCCACCACGATATCTCACCCTCCTCCCATCGACGCGCGATTTTTTCTCCGTGTGAAAACACGTGCGAACCAGGACACGCAACGGGACACCACGCTACGAAGCCTTCTTTCTTAGAAAGAAAATTACCGAAAATTTGGGTAAGGTCGAAGGCTCCAGGCTGCGTGAATTATCGTGTGAAAATTGAGAAAATTATCGCTTGTTCGTTACGCGTGGAAAAGTTCGAAGATTGGCTTGGTTCTAAGTTCAGAAATTGTTGTAGCATTGGAATGTAAAGGAGCGGCGAACGAGTTGATTATCGTTCGGAAATTAAGCGAACCGTCGAATAAACGTTTCTCCTTGGTTGAATTTCAGTTTGGAAATTTTTCGAATTTTAGAACAAGTGTCCGAATTATCGTACGAAAGCTTGTCGCTTATAGATTTTTACTTCGTCGTGGAAATTTTTCTCTTTCGTTGTTTGTGAAAATCTTTGTCCAGGGTTGGGTCGAGTTCGAGTTTGGAAATTTTTGCGATATCGGAACGTGGAAGAATCGGCAAGCGTGTAAATCACAGTATGAAAATTGAAACGATCGTCACTTTTCGCTGGATCGTGGAAATTTCACTTCTTTGTTCTGCGTTTGTGGGATATCGTGGCATAAAATTGTTTCGACATCCCGTTGAATCCAAGTTTAGAAATTTTTGAAATATTGCAATATAGAATTATCGTGTGAAAATTACGAAAATTGTAAGAATTATGGCGTATCAAAAATTGAGAGAATAAGGAAAATCATCAGGTGAAAATTGCGTGTATTTGTTGTTTATGAGGTATTAAAATTTACTGAAAAGACGAAAAAAGGTAGTATCGCAAACTGATAAGCCACTGAATATAAATTCCTTTGTTTCGAGTGAATATTTCTTTGGTAACTACATTAGAGTGTCATAAATTTGAATATTTTATAGTAGCACGTTCGAAAGAAGAAAAGAAGTTTTCGTACTCCATAAAGTTTTATGGATAGGGTTCACCGAACGAAAAATTGAAGATAGAAATAAATGTTTCCAAATTTTAAGGCGTATAGTGCATAATAATATTTCAAGGAACGAAACTTTTTGAATTTATTCGAAACAGTAAACAGATATAACGTTTAATAAGTATCGAATAAAACCGATTATAAAACACAGAAATATCCTAATCATGATTTACTAATGAACGTTATTTTCCTTCCATTCAGAGATATTTATATTTTATAAGAAGAAGAAAGTTGACAAGAATATTTATTTTATTGTTCAGAACGATTATATTATTAATCGTAAATTACACAAATATTATAATCGTGCGCCGCGATAATAAATAATATCCCAACGATACTTGAACGATATTTCTCTAGATTAGGTACAAGATATTTGTAATTTCGATATAAAAGTTTCGCGAGAATACCATTTTCCTTGTCGCGTTAAATATAACTTGTAATTTAATATATATCGCAATACTTCGTTAAACTATACTTTCAGATTAAAACCGAAACATTCGCATTTAATATTTTTCATTTCTATATTCTTCTTGAAATTCGCGAGAATCCAGGATCAATATACGATCTTCTTGGTAAACGGACAGAACGAAATATCTACGAGCCACTGACCAATATAGATGTCGATTGTTTGACAGGAAAGGGTAGGATAGTTTTTGGCCACATTTCGCCCTTCGAGGATCTTCCGTTTTCACGTCTCGTGTAACTCTGCCACGAATCCATAGCAACGAACAGTAGAACCGTCAAACGATACGACATGTTAAGCCTCCAAGAACTCTGCAGGAGATCTCGTGGGAACTATATTGGAGAATATATCGAGCAAAATATATAGGAAGGAGTCATAATAGCTCTTTGTCTTCGAACGTCATACGTGACCAAATCGAACATTCTCAAGCTTTGTTCGTAATGAACATTCTATCCTACACCGAGTTTGCATCGAAAAAATTCGTTTCTAATTTGACTTTATTTTCCAATTTTCACAGCATAGTACACGCATTTGCCAATCCTATAATATCCTTTGATACTTCGGTTTAATACGCGTTTGAAATATTTGCGTGTCTTAGTTCTATCATTTTACGTTAACGGTAGAAAGTGGTATAATTAGCGAAACGTACGAAAGAAAGAATTATTCGCGACAGTTGCTCCAAAGAAAAATTGAAATTGTATAGAAAGGAATAAAACCGTAATCGTAAAATTTTCCTATTGCCGAAGAAGAAGCTAACGATTCGTCGAAGACAAAATTAATTTTTGATACCGACAAATGTATTACGTTTATACATGTTACATAATCTAGTACTTTATCATCCTTGCGTTGTCATATCTTCTTCAATCTTGAAGAAGATACATATGTAATACACATACTACGTACATATAAATAAATTCTTCGCGTATAATACCTTATAAATGAACGAAGAGAAAATTCTTGAAAGAGATATACAACGAATTTCATATTGTCACGATCTTTTCAAATTTTCAAAAATTGTCAAAAACGACGTTTTCAAAGTAAATATACGAGTTAGAAGTATTACAAACACGCCTTTCGACGTGCGTACGTTCCATTCTTCGATTTGTACGTATCGTTGGTACATTTTACGATTCTTATTGCAACAATTTCTTTAATACGATATCGTTTCTCGGAAAAGAAGAACCTTATGCACAAAATAGATCGTGCTACACCATCGAGCGGCAAGGTATTGAAACGTGAAAAATGGAGGGCCTATAAATTTCAGCGGGTTGAGTAGGCCGTTTGAATAGCGTGTGTCGGATCAGGATGTAGATTATAAGATTAACTCTAATCTTGAAATAATATACAAACTTCGGAACGAGGAAGTTTCAGTGGTATACACTGGTTTTATCAAAACAGCAACGAAAAATACATTTTTAGTGGGTGAACCGACGTAACGTTATGTATTCTTCGTCAATTTCGAAATTTCTCGCTGTTACCCGATATGCACAGGATTATTCAGATGTTTACGATCACACAACAAGCGCGAAGAATAGAATCTACACGAGGTAATTGTGACAGAAAACCCCGTGTGTCGTGTGTTTATTATTTTAAGAACCGAAATCTCGAATCCAAAGAATTTAAGAAAGAAAAAGAAAAAAGAAAAAAATAAATATCGTCTTCTTTTTTGATTGCAATATTTTGAGTGTATTTTAGGATTTAACGCGTCCAATAATATCGTCGAAAATCTTTAACAGCATAGAATTTTTCGAACTTCGAGATCTTTCATTTTTTCAAATAAATACTCCCGAAGAAAAAATTAATTCGCATTAGTTACCTACGATATGTTAATTTTTTCTCTCCAATTTCTTTGTCTCTTTATAAATCGTCTTCCATTTCTTTTTTTTTTTTTTTTCAAACTTTCATTTATCTCGAGATCTATTTGTTTATCCTACTATTGTTGTAAATTTATTTGCTCTATATTTTATTTATTTATAAATTGTCGCTCGCTACTCTTTCAAGCTGCTCTTTTCGAATCTAACAAATTTCTTCCAATTTGTTACTTATATTATCTCCTTTCGTTTTATGTTAAATAAATTTTCTAATTGCTAAAGTCTTAACTTACGTCTCCGTGATTTTCGACTCGTCGTACAGAACTTATAACAGTTCTGTGGAGCGTTATCTTTTCACGAAAATGCGTCGACGTATCGAAATCAGCTGCTAGTTGTTTTCGAACTCACGACGAGTCATCGTCGTGTCCCTTCGCCTGTTAGCCGTTTATTTACAACGTGTTACATCGTTTGCATTCTTCTGTTACGTGGATCGTGATAAGTAGCACGGAATCCATGTTTCCAGCTCTCAGATGCTGTTTGCCGAGAAGGCATCACCGATAACGACGACATCACTGCGGTACGGCCGCTTTTCTTAGGGGACTGGCCTTGACAAACAAACCACCTAACCATCGCATCAGCAAGATGAAGCTTATCCTCGTATGGCCATTCGTAGCACTTTACACGTGTTCTCCGCGTTAGCCGATCAAACAGGCAACCGATCTATTTGCAGACTCGTAAATTAAAAGAAACTATTTCGTGCAGTTTATTTAACAGGCAACTTTATCGGCGAATTTCACGGAATTGTTCATTTGCAAGAAAAATGACGAAGAAAACGCTCCTGATACATAGAAAACGCTTCGAAATGATAACAATGTTATCGACCGTTGTATCGATTCAACAACTCAACATTGTTAACATTGTGTCGTGTATATAACGTTGGAAGAACGTGAGTCAGTTTAATGAAGGCGAAGAGCGTTGTGCAACGATGATCGTGAAAAATATGAATCGACTGCGCTTTCGTTCGATCGTGCTTATCGATCGCGAATCGCGATAAGGAATGTTGTAAAATTATTGTTTTACACGTACAACGTTAACTGCGTATTTTCTGAAGGGGAAACAGTGTTTTCGAGCAACACCGAATAATTGGAGATAGACACGATGGCAATGCTTTGTAAATGTTGGAAATAACGTATATATCTATAGTAACTGGTAGAAGAAATTCTTTTTTACTCCTCGAAGATGAATTTCCTTGAACATTTATATTACATCTATTTATCGTAGGTGTTGTTATTTCTATATTCAGAGGTAGGATCACAATAATTATTATTATATTGTATGGATAAATCTATCACACCGTTCTGAGCCGAAAAACCTTTATTGCACACACTTACATGGACTAGGGGAAAAAAGCAAAAGAACATCTTAATACTATCGATCGAACAATCTTCTAGTTAATGTTTTTTTTTAATCAGCTCATCTGCATATGGAGGGCGAGCACGATCGCACGTTGTCATTTTCAACAGTAGGACTCGGATTTCATAATTCAAGGACGAGTCAAATTGATAGATCTTCTTCCTAAATTTCTTTTTTATTTTCCTCCAGCTATCTCTTGTTCCATTTTCATTTTCTTTTTAAATGTGCTTACGTCAGCCAGCGTTTGAATTCACGTATTGTTCAAATTTACAATGTGGAACGTTATAATGATTTATAAACGCATTTAATCGGTTTTTGTGTCTAGGTTCATAATAAAACGTATTTATATTTAAACAATTAAAGTTTGTCTTACGAGTTATAATAGTTTCTTCGACAATTATTGTAGCTACTAACGTTTTGAGTAAATTCTAAACTTGAGAATAATTGTCAAGGATTAATTGACAGATACGTTTAATCTTCTTTCATGTTTAAGCTTCTAAGAAAATTTAGTTGTATTTAAATAATCGTAATCCACTTTATAAAGTATATTCTCGCTTCTTTCTAAACGAAACAACTTTTCTCGGTTTATATTAACAACGCAGCATTTGCGAAGCAGACATGGCTACACTCGTAACTTCTCAATTATGCTCATTCTCAAAAATTAACGATTATCCTTTTTAATCGACCAAACCAGCTGTGCAATGTTTACTATAAAATGCAACTCTATTTAGCCGAATAATTTGGATAAATTGATAATTCGTATGTATAACGAGATTGCGTTCATTGATCTAATTAATTAAATCGTATTCAGATAATCGGATACGTGCATTTACTCGCTTCTTTGTTAAGTTTTAACGCATTCTCTGTCTGTATCTCGAATCCTACACGATACGTAATATTTATATTTTTAGAACATACGTACAATATCGACATAGATACAAATCGCAAATCGAAACTCGGGAAATTTGAAAAACTAGTTACGTAATAACCCGCGTAGATACGTAGCTATAAATAAAAAAACACTTTGTACGATAGTGAATTTGTAATTGAATTTCTGAACTGAGTAAACGGCAACCCTTAAGGAGATTATACGAAATAATAAATTAGAGTTATAAATTTATTTCTCTGCGAGGCTTATTTTCCATATGTTTTCATCGCTCTGTTAAAGATATAAAGGCAAATATAAAAACAGAGTCTTCCCAGAAAATGTAGAAAATGTACTATTACAGGGGTAACACGTAGGAGATAGCAACTCACATAAACGATAAATCTTCTTCGAGTGAAACGTATTAATCAAAATTGCAAACGTCCGTATAAATGAAATGCGGTAACAACCGAAACGGCAAAAACTCGGCAAAAGTTCGACGGACATTTCTTCCCTGTGGATGCGTTTCAACTATACCTGAAGCATTTAGAGAGACAAACCGTTGAAATTGCCAAATTGTTTCGAGTATTTAACGTCGCATCTCGCGGATGCAAGCAGCCTGCGCCTGTTTTTACGTTTCAAACGTTGGTGAATAATATCCTTGTTGGTCTACACGGTACATGCGTCTCTCACTGGGACTGCGTCTCGAAGACAGCCAACACGCGCAGTAGCTCGTAACACGGTTGGCAATATCCTGGAAGAGTGACACGCGCGTTTTCGTGGTCCGTGGCTGGCTCGTGACACTAAATCAGAGCCCGAGTTACGCGCCGACTAATTGTGAACCGCCTCCCTTCTCCTTTGCCGCCCCCGTGGAAACCAAATATAACTAAACGGAGCGAAACTAAACGGCCTGGCCGATTAACTTCTCCGTTGGCTGGCTACCACCGACAGCTCACTCTCGCCAGCCCTATTCTCGACTACCGCTCGTTCGAGCCGAACCAACTTTTTCTTTTCTTTTCTTCTCTATCCATTTCTCCTTTTTTTTATTTTCCTGTGGCAGTGGAGCACCCAATGTGAATAAATAACGCGAGGGGAAAGTATGCTGCTGTTAATTACGAGACAAAATAGTGCTTCGTCGGGGTTCTCGGGCTGTGAAGTGCGTTTTTATACGCGCGATTTTTCACGCACGATTGTTGGAAACGAAAACACGAGTCCGCCATTCGAAACGATGTTTCGTCAGCGTGAATCGAATATTTTTACGCCAGCTACGCTACCGTTTGTTGTCGTTGATCAGTTGCAAAGACTGGTAGGTGTTTCTGTGCTTGTTCGATAGTTTCGTGCCTTCGGAAGTTACAGTGTACGTAGTTTACTTGTAACGTTCGTTGCATTCTTTCTCGCGACACTAAATGAACGACCGATACCAGTTGAACGATTCTCGCTTTTTTACTAAAATTGTCGAACATCGACGAGCGAAGTGGTCGATAAATGTTATACACCGTAGAATGGAAAAGAGTATTCAAGAATTTGGTAATCGTAACACCAACACGTAAATAAATCAGGAAAGTTACAAAAATGAAATCGGATAAGACCGGCTCGTATTGACTCAACATTTATTGAGCAGGACAAAGATACGGAAGAGAAAGATATACAAGTATCAAAAAGCAGAAAATTTGTTTGGATAAAACGAGAAGAAATAGGAGAAATTGTAAGAGGAAAGACGGAATTCGAAAAGATAGAATTTTCCTTTAAAATTCTACGTCTATTGGCAATCAGGATGTTCGATTAAATTTTGCGGTTAGATCTCTGGAAAATGAAATCAAATAAAATTACCTCGCGTTAGTACATATCTCGGTATAAAAGATTTATTAAGAAACTAAAAGAGGAAAGACGCGAAGATAAGATAATCTGCTTGGATAAGAAAAATAGACAAAAGGGCAGGATCGTTTACATTTTTTCAAATATTCGACAAACCTTTGCCTCCTTACTCTTCTTTCCCATTTTGCCGCTCGAGGAAACACCTTTGTCGTCTTAGAAGGGCCGAAACTGACCCCGCGGGATTCCGGATTAGTAACGAAATAAGTTAGTAAATAGCGAAGCTTGCGGAGAGCTTAGACGATGTTGCAAGAGGGTGTGATGCGTTTTGCAGTATGGGCACAGGGCGACTTCCGGGACGAGGTGACCGGGGGTTTGGCGAGGCTCGATTTGACGGGTCACGGAGCTCACACTCCCGGTGGCAGCAACCCCAGTACACCGGGTGCGACACCCACGACACCCTCCGGTGGATTTTCTACCGCACAGCCTAGGTCCCGCACGAACACGACACACAGGCCGGATATTCGAAAAGGTACGCCTCGCCACTTTACGAGCAACTTCTCTATCGCAACCCCTTCCTCCCTGTTTATTCGTTTCGCTAAATCAATTCGTTTGACGTTTCTCTTTTTTTTTTCCAGTTTGTTTTTTTTTTTGTTTTTTTTAACGTTAACCTTCGTCGACGTTGCGCTTCTTCGTGACAGAGTGGTTCCGCTTAGATTCGTTTGTCTTCGAGGTGATTTGCTTCCAGTTAAGTCGAAATTGCGTAACGATAGAAATTCGATTAAACATTGTTGGATTTCGATGTAGACTATGTATTTAGACAATAGATGCGGAGTAGTTAACGAGAATAGCTCGTAACCAAGAGTGGTATAGAGGAGACAGATAGTTTAGCTCGCTTCTGCATGATCTTTCCTCGTTTATGGTTATTTTCGACGAGTAAGGGGAATTCGTAGTTCGTGGAATTAGTATGCGTAGAATTAGTCGGTGTACGTACGTGCGAGTTGTCGAAGAGACACGATTTAACGGTTTCACAGGTCTGTAGAATAATTCGACGAATGAAAATGTTTATCGCAGAAAATATCACAGATGTACCGTTTTAAGATTTCGAAATAACTTTGAGCAAATATCGTCACTACGTGAGCTGGTGAAAGCAAGGACAAAAGATCTAGAATAAGAAACTATCGAATTTATCTTAAAGATAATTTATCTTGAAAATATATTCGGTACCTTTGATCCACTTTTTAACAGATTTTCCTGCATAACGTTACTATGTAACTTCGTCCTAACGATACTAACTAGCTTTTATCAACAAAAATGTAATCGCGTGTTAAATCATCCAAAGCCAAGAAACTTCCTATTAATATCACGATCAAACACGTTCTTCTTAACAAAAATCTTGAAACAACACGCTTCTCTGATACGCTTACGTAACCCCGATCGATCAACTGAAAAGTTTATTTTAACGCAATATTCTCAATCCATTAAACTGCTGTGCAAATAATACATACATAAATAATACAAATACATAGAGTCGCGTGTCATTTTTGCGCGAGGAAAGGCAAAGGTTCGCGCATCGATCAAGTAGGATAGCATGGAGATTCCAGCGGGAAACGATGCCGAGCTGCCGTCTCACGAACCACTGTGAAATCAAATGATAACAGAGAGTGCCGTTGTCGGGTGCAGCAGGAGAAAGACGAGGAAAATGCTGGCGTCGTTTGTTTGCAGGTTTGTTCGGCACTTAGCCGGCACTCTCGCAGCCGCCCCAAATCCCTGCAAATTGAAATATCTCCCGGAGTCTTACGGGCCTGGTTAACAACAAACCCCGGGGACGGATCTCACTTCACTCGTTGTAATCCCGAGACGAGGGCGAGGCCTCTCGTGCTCCTTCGACCGAGTCCACCACGTTCCTCTCATTCGCGTCAGTCAGCCGAGAAAGATGTTTGAATTCCACATACTTCGATGAGTAACTCTCATTTGGACGAATTAATTCTCTGAATTAATTGCATATGAATTGACGAGCTTCTCTTTTTTTTTGCAATATCGTTTAAATTTGTTTTTAGTTTAGCAGATTATTTTAGGGATCGATCTTTATGGAAATTAGGATTATGATAACGTTGTACGTTCGTTTGCACTATGCGTTACACTGCTTTTATCATGGGGAAATTTCATTGTAAATTGCGGCCGAACTGAGGAAAAATTTGTGCGTTAAGGAGACTGTATTTTGTAATATTGGCGAGTGGAAAACGAGCCGAAATGAAAGTGAAAGAAGAAAAGATTTGAAAGTTAAATTATTTCTTTGTTTAGACTTAGATTTAGCATCTCGTAAGTATAACTAGTGATTATATTAACTTTATTTCCTGACTATACTTCCTTTTCGCGGAATTCCCGTGTTTTCTTTTCTTCTTTCATAAATATTTAAAAGTTTTATATTCCTACTTTTTACTAATACGATTATATATCTTGTTCTTAGATATATTTTGACAATCATTTACTCCTTTTTTCGAGAATGTGTCGCAGCGCGTTGAAAATTCTTTGTTTGATAGTCTTTGTTTGGCGGAATCGAATCAAACCTGAAATCTTTCGTTTCTTCTACGAATTTAAATTCATCTTGAATAAAACACGAAGCAAATATTTTTCAACGATAACATCGGTATTAAGGTAATTAACGATACAAAATGGCCTATGAAGCATATCGTTCCTTCAATCCCTGGTAACGTGTACTCTTTGTCATGCGACTAAAATATCTTGTTCCACGAGAACAGTAAAACTTCATGTACGACATTACAAACCTTGGTAGATTAGGATCATACTGAATAAATTGAAACACGGTGATAAAAAAAAGTCGAACGTTCTTCGTGACGCGACTTAGTTGGTATCGGAGCGATCTCGTGTTGGGTTGCCACCTCTGTAAATAGAAATGGTCGTCTTAGTTAGAAGATAGTTAGCGGCATCATCAGACGCAGTGATAGCGGTGCTCTTTGAAAAAAGAGGCAATCGATCACACGGTTGTCAATACGAGTAAGGGAAGCTGGCGATTCGCTGCTTGCGGAGTCAGGGGTGAAATACCCTCACCTGTCACTGTCACGGTCATGACAAACACATTCGTGTTATTCTCGAACGGCAGGGTACGGTCTAGCCATGGCAGAGATTACCGATCAAACGGTCTAATCGATCCATGATCGTCACGTCGTATAGTATTACACACATGTAGTATAATCTATCTATGTATCTCGATATCTAACGAGTTAGGCTATTAAATATTTTGTCGATGGATTTTGCCGAAATTAAGATTCAACAAGGTAATGTTCTTTCGCGAGTCGGCTCGCGTTTAGGTGGTCCCTTAATTTCATGAAGATTCCAATATAATTACGAAAGCCTTTAAATATCGTAATAGGAAAAATGGAATAAAGAAACAAACGACAGATATTTCGCTATGCTACGAGTGACTCACATTTTGTCGTTTCACGCGAGAAAGATCATTTCCCTCGTTACAACATCGAACGTGTGATTTATTCAGAATATGAGACTCGATTTATTAATCGTAATGGTACATCGAATTCTCGTAGTATAAGCGGCATGGTTTTCTAGAGAATGTGATATTTTAACACGTTTCAGATGTTGCAACACCAACAGAGGTGAAACACGAATTGGGCGCCGGTGGAGGAGTGGTCTCTCCGGATGGTGTAGTTGGGGTAAATAACGCGGACGATAAGGATGGAAAGAAGAACAAACGTCAAAGGCGGCAGAGGACGCATTTCACGTCCCAACAACTTCAGGAGCTGGAGGCCTTGTTCATGAGGAATCGGTATCCGGATATGTCGACCAGGGAAGAGATAGGTCTGTTCACGAAGCTTCCCGAACCACGAGTCAGGGTGAGTGACGATTATTCCTAATTAATAGGCTGCGATTTACTTTTATGCAAATTTATATTTTCACGAATATAAGCACAAGTAAAGAACTTAAACGGAATTTTGTTTCATCTGTGAAAAATTATAACGTTTACTCTGCTTTGGATATTTTATAGATCTCTGCATATTACATGCATTCTGTACGCTTTCTCAAATTTTGTACAAATGGATAAAAATTCGCAGTCTACGAATTGCTTACGTTTTCCTACCATATTGCTGAGAAATCCATTTCTACGCTTTGCTGCAAGAAAAATATTCTCGATCGGTCTTTGATTAAATTGTTATTTTCAATAATATTTTTATGACAATCGAATGTTTTTAATTTCGTTTATTACGATTTTTGCAGAGGGAAGGATGAATATTTTCTCGAATCGTTTTAATTTCTCTGAATTAAACAAGTATACTGATTTACCGAATTTTGGCTGCGAAGAAAGGAACGTTTATTTTTGCTAACTGTTCAACCGGTACTCAGAGTACGACTGGTGTTTCGATTGATTTACAATACATCGCTAGAATACTCGGGGACTAAGCGAGTTTATCTTGCTTACAGCGCTACTAATAAAAAATTAATCTTACATTGCGAAACATGGTGCAGTTTGATAGCAAACGACTATTACGCAGTGTTCATATGTATACTTATATTAAATAACCATTACGAGAGTTGAAAGTTAAGACGCGATACTTGCATAATTTACTATACGTAATATAGAATTCTATTCTTATCAAAAAGCGACAGCTTTCCTATACTTTAGAATGAAATTTGATCATAACGAAAGATTGATAACCAGATGAAAAAACGTCATTTAGTATCACGATAAAAGTATTCTTATGCAAAATAAGTCAATTCCAAATACAATATTTAAGTCAGTAATAAGCAAACTTGCATCGACAGCAAAATAATATTTGTATATTATCAGTAACAAAGAACAGTATAAGAAAGTATTCGTTTAAATAATTAATATCGATAAGTAATCGTATTAAACGCTATTTAATCGGCGAATCCAGACACTTTGCAAAAAATCTAATTTCATCGAGTTCTAAATAATCGCGACTATTTGAAAGATTTGCAAGACTTATATCTGAATTAAACTTTCTATAAATTTCCATCAACGAGTCTATCGATTTCGTGACTAATTATCTTTTACGGAACGCACATAATCGCACAGATAATCGATGATTTTTGATGAATTTTTCGTTATTGCGTGAAGGTAACGCATCGCTATCAGCGTTTTCTCGCGTTATCACCGGTTGAGCGAACGTCTATCGATCATGCGTCTAATTTCGGACAAACAAGTTTCGGAGAATGGAAATTCATCTATCTGCGTCGATGCATTGTTTTTCCTCGTTGTGAACGGAGTTGCTCGACTCATTCTGAAAGATCCGAGTCAGAGCTCGAACACGAATCAGGGTGACGTGAAATCGAGTTGATCGAAGTAGCAACAGAAACTTACAATGGGCGCATTGATGCGTTGAAGTATCGATTACAAAGGCAACAATTCATGCTCTTACTGGCCGATACCTCGAGGTCTCGCCAGTCTCGCGTCTGCAGACATGGCTCGTGACCGGAAAATGCCATTTCTTTGCCCACCGAACCTGATATTTTCGAGAAGTAGGCGGTCAATTTTTCTGCTTGTCTTGCGCGTCTGATGTGTGAAGTTCAACAACGAGAATTTCAAACGTTAGTCAGTGAGAAATATGAGTATCAAGGAAAATCTTAAACTAATGGAATCAAATACGCGACGAGCTGCTTATTAAAACATAATATACATTCTACTTTTCTATTTGTAGATTTCTGGAAGGTGATTTAATTTCAATTAATACAAATATGTCTCTCGATTTTATTCGTTCCGTACGACTGGACCAAGCTACAGTTTTGGTTAACTACATATTTATCGAACGTTAGATTCCGTCGTACTGCGATTTGTAGCACGAAAACGACTAAACTTACGTATCATATCGTATCTATATTAAAATCGATAATTATTGGAAAAATATTTTGCAAGTAATTAAGAAGAAAACTTCGTACGTTTAATAGTCGCGGAGATAAAAATTCTTCTGTGAAAGTAATTTTCGTAAGGATCGTCAGAGTCTGTAAGCTTTAAAAGTCTATACTTTTTAACCAATTTACCGTACCTACGCAAGTCCGATAAAACTCTTTCACTACTCTGTAACACATTATAAAACGTTCTTCCGTTATCTAACTCATCGCATCGCGCTTTAAAAAAAATAAAAAAAAAAAAGCACGACACCGAGCAAATAAATTCATAAACTTAAATATCGAAAGTTACGAGAAATCCTGAAAGGAAAAATAATATCGAAAGGACCAGCGAAGCAAGCCTTCTGTATCGTGAACGAAGAAAAAATTCATCGCCAGTCGTTTCGGGGTAAAACGCGAGCAAACGAGACGAATCCGCGTCTCGTTGTACAATTTGAGTTGGATCAAGCGACCGGGACATGCTTCTCGACTTGACAATCCTCGCGGTTTCGTGCGTTTCAGCAAGGCTTTTAGGAACGGTCATATCAGTGGATGAGAGCTCGGACGAGAAACATAGGGATCGAAAGAGAAACAGGGATGGAAGTGGGCAGGTATGAGGTCACGTGAGGTTGCGCAGCTCACAAGGGAAGCTTTGCGCCGGTAAGCCCTTCTGGATTTATAGAACCACACAGAGCATGGCACGGTATTCCCGCCACGCCGCTATACGCCATGTACCAAAATTCTGCGGATCCCAACTATCGTGGAACCACCGATGCATTCGCGAATTTTAACGTTTTCATCGAGGCACCGTTTTGCTCGCTTCCTTTCGTTTGGCTTTGACGCACGGTTAACGGTAGTCGAAGTTGATCATCGAATAAGGAATTACGGGAAAACGTTACAGGAGAACTGATATTAGAGCATTAGTGCATACTATCCTACTCGTGATGGGTTATCACGTTTCAAAATTCGGAAAAGAAGAAAAACGAAGTATAATAATTTTGTGCGGTCTTTTAATACGGTCTTTCGATACTTCAAACTCTTCGAAGGAAAGATAATTCATAACGAGTAGTAGTTTGTGAAAGTTCTTCAGAATATCGTTTAGACGTTTCGAAAATACTGAGAATATATTCTACTCTTGCAAAAACGTAATTATATATAATGAAATCGAGAGGGCAAGTAGAAAATGGTTAATTTGTATTGCAATTTGTGATAGCTATTTTGTAATAAATTATATTTGTTAATAGTATTTACATATTAATTGATCAAATTCCAAGTACATTACATTTCGTATCGTTTAGCAGTACTTTCATACTCGCGACACGTATTTGTTACTATGAAGATGAAACTTAGAACCCGATAAACACATATTATATAGTATGAAATATAGATATGTGCCTATACTTTCTGTAATCACCGTATGTACATAAAAATTTCCTACGATAAACTGTTCAAATACTTTCGCAAGTCGCTATACAAAAAGCCTGAAATCTTCGCGTTAACCTTATGGATAGACTACTCTCAAAATTTTCAATTTATCACACGAATCGCGTGTGGCAAAGCACGGTACGTGTTCCCGTCAGTTCAGCGTGGAACGCGAGGCGAAATCGCGTCTACGGTACGAACCGCGATCCTTGTCGGATCCATTCAACCGTGCTTTCGCGCTGTTGTGTCGTCCTTCGGTGGAAAGTTGTACGTGACACAAACCTGCAAACGGCGGAATTTACGCGAACCGATTCCGACGCATTTAGTCAATTCTAGCCGCGGCATTACGCTTAATTAATCCCGACGCAACATTTAATGCTTGCCGATAAATGCGCGAAAGCTTATCTATTTTGTCCACGGATTTGCCGGTATTTCAACCGATATCTGAATCGGATGGTTCACGACCTGAGGCGAAATCGTTCGAAAGAACAGGCCGATTCGATTCGTTTGATAGGATATTTCGTGATAATGCTTCGTTTGAATTGGTCAAGTTTAAGTCGTTTGAATTTAAGTAGAATTGGTCAGGTGCGCTACGATGAAAGTAATAGCGTTTTTTATAGCGATTGTTTACTATAAAATAGATGAAACCGCTCGTTCGTAAAATTACATTCTCCCTTGCTTTATAGTTTTTCTTTTGTATTACAAATTACGTTGGGATTATAAACAATACAACGATTATTTTCTGTAAAACGAATAATAATATACGTTCGTAAAAAGCGTGTAACAGTCTACATGTACGAAGGTTATATTCGCATATAATAGCAAACAATTTGCATTATAAAAATTCGTAGAACTGAGCTGGCTCTTTGTTATTTTATACTATTTGTTTTATCGCTGCGTAATTTATATCACAACAACAGAAATTTATTACCGGTGCTTTCACATTTTTTCTCGGTGATTTATATGTTTCTCATATAGCCAGGTAGCTTTAAAACTAGATAATCCAATTTTTAAATGAAATCTCGGCACGCGTTGAAATATATGTAGGTTTGTATTTAAAGGGAATCTATTCCAAGACGATCGGTTACGTTTATTATAAGAAATTCGGCAGCCGAGAATAACATTGTGACTCAAGTAATTATTAAACTAAAGGTATAATAACTTTGAGCGTTGAAATACGCGAGTAGATTCAAAGTCTCAAAATGTTGATTTGCTTCACTAACTGTAGGATTATCGTTATGAACTAACTAAAGGATTGTCGATTCACGCTCGATTCCAGAGAATCGCAAATTTCGGCCGCGAGATGTTCCGCGACAACGCGGTTTCACAAATTACCTGACCGTCGTCAGTTTGCAGAAACCAACGAATAAGAAATGCCAGAAATTCCATCCATTCGACGGGTTCGATTTTCACCTTGCCGTCGCTTCGGCGCCACTCCGTCGATTCACAGTCCTCGATTACAGCAGTCTATTCCGGCGCGTAAAAGATCCAGATGCAGACGTTGTGTCTGCGGAACGAGTCGCAAGAAGCATAGAAAAAGGAAGACACACGGTGCAAGCAGGGTGCAAGGCGTGCAAGGTTGCAGAGAAAGAAGGAGAGGATGAGAGAGGAGGAAAAGCGCGAGAGGATAGAGAGAGCTGGGTAGAGTTATCTGCAAAGAGGCAGGCGTATGTTTCGGTCGGTGGCAGCAGAGCGCGGCTGTCCGAGATAATCCGCCGGTGATTAAGACCATAAATCCATCGGCGGATTAGTATGGTTGCACCGCACACCGCGTGGTGGCGGCGTCGTTGCACGGGACTCTCTGTATGCTGCAGCCTCCGCTATAGTACTGCGAACGTGCATCTCTCCCTTTCTTCCTCCCTCTCTATCTCACCCTCGTTGCAACCCCTTCCTCTCGCTGCCCTTCCACTCTCTCGGTGCATTCCCACTGTTCCTATCTACCTCTATCAGTTCGGTATCGTTCTCGCTTCTTTCACCACCCTCGCGACGGACACACGTCGCCGATTCGTGTGTTGGTACACCTGCTGGAGGAACAGAGGAGGCGTACAAGAGACCGACAGAGTTAAAGCGAGGTAGAAAACGCACACGCGTAATGTACAGAGAGAGAGAGAGAGAGAGAGAGAGAGAGAGAGAGAGAGAGATAGAAGGGTTAGAGAAAGGCAGATAGACGAGCAGAGGGAAGGAGAGGGGCCGAGCTTACACGCCATGGGAATGGGAAATGGGACGCCACGGAATATAGGTGGACACTAACCGGTATGAGAGTGAGGATTACCGGGTGTCATCCGTATTCGGCCGGGTTAGCGGCTGTCAGCGGCCAATGCCATCGCTATATATCAATTATTACCTTTGCCATTGCAACGGCCGGTTGCATTCCGATGCACGCGTTGCGCCGTACTGCACTGCGGTCGTCCGGTTGCATATCTCTTCCGTAGACCGATTTGCATCCGGTATGCGAACGCTTTGACCCTCCCCTCTCTCTCTCTCTCTCTCGCCGCCCCTGGATGAACCGCGACTCGCCTTCGTTTCACCATTTACCTCTCTGTCTCGCTCTCTTTTTCGCGCCAAGCCACGTACGACTGTCGCGCTCCAACGCGAATTCCGGTTATACGCCGGGGTTTAACGTCTAACCAGCTGTTGGCAGGCCGAGCCCGCCACTTGCCAGCTCGTAAGTTCTCGTGTGCACAAAGGCTCAACGCCGGCTGTCTTCGGGATTTCGCGGCGAACGCCGCCTGATTCCAGCGCTCCGCTCGCGCGTTATGAAGCCTTTGCTGCGGCCGAGCAAAGATCTCCAGATTAACGGACCAGTGATTGAGCCTGTAATGGCGCGGATATCTGTTACGGTGATACGCGGGATTTAGGGATAAGCAAGACGAGCTTTTCGGCCGCTTCGTTTGATTCAGGGACAGCCCTCACCGCAACAGACACACTTTTTCAGGAAAAAACAATTTTTAGCGACCGAGGCCAGTCTGCTTTCGGGATTTCCTTGGATACTTTTTTCCTGCGATTGCGCCCAGGCTTTTGAAGTTGCAGGAAAATAAAAGTTTAGTATTCGTGTAGAATTTAGGGTATATTCGTACATTTTTTTTAATACCTGTTAGGTATATATATATATATAATATATGTACCTATGTTCATTTAATAATTTGTTATAAAGTATTTATTCAATTATATGTATAATATTATACGAATGACGCATTCATTTAAATACTTCATTAATGAAATTGAAGTATACATTTTACTTTATTTCGTAGATACAAAATGTAAATATTACTTATAACTGAATTAAAAGCGTAAAATAAAATAGTCCTGCTATTCTATATAGCATTAAAATTTTCACGAACCACGGATAACTTAAAATAATCGTAGTATGTATATTAACATTTGTAAATTCTGAAATTTCTTCATCGTATTCCATGACTTAATAACATACATACAAACACCTTCAATCACCGCTTAAAACGAAACGTATCTTCCCAAAAATTGTTTATAGCATCCACATAATATCGAATTTGTAGAACGTAAAGTGTAATGATTCGGTACAAAAGAGACACTTTTGTCTGACAATCGTTTAAAAACGGTGGTATCGTTCTAAAAACGTTGTATAGCTAATATCTTTATATAATATCGATTATCTCTTTTAAAGTCGGATTTGCCGCGCAGTGATCCGCGAAACCGAAAGTTCTCGCTTTGTGAATGCAACTTCGTGAATTCAGGCGAACGTATTCTTTGATGAGACGATATGATGGTTGTATCGGAGATTTCGAGGTACGGTAAATCGATTGCGAGCTGGTACGCTGTAAATCGCACGCGAAGTTAATACCGTTGCGGACGGGGTTGGAAAACGTCGAAGGCCGCCATGCGTGATCTGCGATATTCCGTTGGTGGATTACCAGCGTGAATATTAACCTTTTACGGTGAATTGTAGTCCCGAAGTAACGTTATCGAATTTCCGGATTTATTTTCCGCGGCTGCTCCACGGAATATCGTCCGATATTAAAACCAACGTTGGCCGTATATATAGAGGGCCGATTAAATTTGCACGATTTCTTGATATGGATTTTAACGTTGTCGGCTGGTATACATGGATAGTTAATATAATAGACAGTATTATGATTATGATATTGGTATCTTTAGTCGATAAGATTCGTGTTACAATATTTGATTTATGGTCGAAGTAAAATATAATAACTGAGAATCTATTGTACTAATATAGCGTGTTTCTAAAATGAGAAGAAAGAGAAGAAACTGAAAGTACATGATGTATAGCCATAGTGGTAAAGGACAAATCGATAATTGAATGGTAAAGCGTGCTATTATCGAATAAATTCAAAGTTTCTTAAATTCTATTATCGGATGATTTAAGGATTAAAAATATCTGCCGGAAAATGAATTAAAAGTAAAAGATTCTATTATTGACGCATCAAGGATCGAGTAAGTAAGAAGCAGGAGTGAAATAACGCGCAAAAGATGTGGAAATGCAAAACATAATTGTACAATAGCAAATTTTTGGAGAATTTACAAATTTGACTAAGGAGTATTATTTCCACGATCGTTTCAAACGAGCATAAACGTTTAAAACATAAAGTAATAAATTTCTCGATAGGAAACATTAACACGAAAGATAACAAACGTGACGAGAAATTTTTCTCAAATATATTTAATCAGTTACACGCGCTTGTACTCTGAGAGATAGCGATCTAATGAATCTAATTAGATTATCATTCTGTGGAATAATTTACAGTTGATAAACTAAAAAAGAACACATCATTAAGTTACACAATTAAAGATCACATTCTGCGCCAGATATTTCATATCTTCCATTTATAAAATTCAAAGTTCAAAATGGCACAGATGTAACGATAATTGCAACTAATCAATCCACCTTCCGGTGATAAGTGTTTCACGGAATTCTTTCTTATCGCGAAAATATGTAGACATAATCGCTAATCAGTGACGTTGAAAATCCTTGCACGAACCACAAAAGCATTATTTACAAACATTAATATATACGTACAAAAGTTGATACAGAAAGGAGTGGGATAAGTCCAAAGGCGTTATTTTACTAATTCATAAATTACGAGTATTAATCAATTTTTTTCGTAAGCATAGCTAGTAACTTGGCTGATAAATGTCACAACCAAATTTTACAAATTACAAATCATTCGATACGACTTACAATTTGACAATATATCGTTACATTGAAGGTAATGTTTTATAATTTTGATGTGAACAAAATATAAATGTATAGATACATGAATTAATAATAAGATAACCAAATACGATTGATCTTTTATATGAATTAATTGCACGCATTTATAGTGAGAACGACAAAGAACAAAATATTTCAATAACTACTCTTTGAGTAACAAATTTTAAAACGATCCTCGAACGACTTTTGAAGGAAGACAAATACGAAAAGGAGAACACAGCAATTTGAATCTACCTCGAATTTATTACTTTATTTCATAGAGTTTGTAACGTCTGTTCGTAGTTTGTAACAATGAAATTCGTTTAATCGTTACTGGACATTAGTTTGGCTGGGATCGAATAATGGTCGAACTCCTCCGGAACAACGTGCAAGCCAACAAAGAAACGGAACCATCGTAAACCCTTTCGTCGCGGAAACAGGTTCCAGACAATCTCCAAGCGATCGCGTTAACGACAGATACGGTTTCTGACTGTTGGGACGCGGAACGAAAGAAAACAAAGACTAAAAGGAAAGGAAAAAGAACGGAAGAGAAAAAAAGGGGGTGGATGCATTGAATTCGACGCGAATCGATAGCGCGCGTAACGCAATGAGCCGTAACTATTTATAAATTACAAAGGAATGGAGGAAGCACGAGAGCTAGCTGGGACACGGCATTAAAAATCACGTGTTCCGCTTGAGCTCATAATCTCGTATAATCTTTTGCAAAGTTGTTAATACTCGCGGCTTACGGGTGTTAATTTAATATCCATACAGGTACGCCAACATTGAATATCCGAATCCCACTGGCTGCAGCTGTACAGTCCACTACCACAACGATAAAAAAAATCCATAAAACTGCTCACACCAAGAGAGAGCTAGCTGGCTTCCCATTCCATGTCGTACGCCGGCTCATATGCCGTTTGTATCGTTCAGTGTTGCCCTCCGGACCACTTTAATACAAACGATAATACTCGCTTCCGTCGCTTTCCCTTCTTTTCTTTTTTTTTTTTTTTTTTCTACCCAATCCTTTCCCCTTGGTCGCAACCGTCAAGAATTCGTCCGATAACGCTGACTAATTTCAATCTTTTTTTTTTTATTTTTATCGACGCGCGAAGAGTACTATCAATTATGGGTAATATAATTGTAATGGCATCTTTTGTATCGTGTCGATCGTATCTTTGATTTTTAAATTCTCCATGGGTGAGTGGAGAAATTATTGGTTTCGTTTCATCCATTCTTTTCTTCCTTTCGATTTGCCAAAAATTCGTAAACAATCGGACACAAGGGAATATCGATACGTCAACTGTGAATGGTAAATTGTAATAGGAGAATTGTATTGTATTTTATTAAGTAATATGTGATGCTTCTTTGATCTTTTTTTCCGTTCTACTTCGTTCAAATTTTGTAAATAATCAGTAATAATTTGTAAAATATATTATACATTACTATATATATATATATATTTATATTTATATTTAAGCAATATATATATATTGCTTATGTACGATGCTGTAGACAAACATAAAACATATTGTACGGTTCATGTATATTTTTTTAATAATAGTATTCGTTTGCATAATGCGTAGTTTGCTCTTTTAGTATGTCTTTTACGTCTGAATAATAAAAAATTTACTTATGAACTCGTTGGTCCATATCAACTTTTAATTTAGGATCATTTTGTTAAACGTTACCAATCTTAGATATTTAAAATGATAATGACCCGACAGCACGGCGCTTCATTAATTAATAGATCTAGTAGATTAGATATGTATGATAATATCTATTTCTATCTTTCCTTTTCTACTTTCTATCTCTAGTACTCTTTCGCTCTAGTACTTGTCTAGATCTAGCAAGAAAACAATTTGAAAGATTGAAAATACATTTTGTTTCGTACTATCAATCTCTCTTACATTCAATTTATATTTCGACGTAGCATAATTGCTATAAAATAGTGTTTAAATCGAACGACTTATGATTTTACTAAACTAATAAAAGTCAATTATTAAAAAGTTACCGTTTAATTATTTTATTGCTTTTTACATTTTAAATTTCTACTTTATTCAATGAAATCGATCGAATCGTATGAATTTCACGATAGTCATCTTAAAATTGTACGTCTATGTTATTGTGGAAGATCGGATATTTACGACAAAAACCAAAGTATTTTATCAAAAACACAAGATAACTATCATGGTCTTCTTTAAGTCTTCAGAAAGATCGTAATATGTTGCAGTTGCGTTCGATATAGTCTCGATAGTTGCGAGTATTCTCAATTACGTGAAAATGCTTTCAAACTATTCGCTAAACCAGATCTTGCGCTGTCGTCTTCCGGAAGATTGTTTCGTCGTCTTGGCTACGATCCAACAAAGTTGTCTCGTTGTCCGCGGGATTTTGAAACTTTTGGAACTGTCACGCGATTTCATGATAGATATTCTCATTTAAATCTAATTAATTAAGTTTCCCTTCGGTCCTAGAGATACTTCATCGATCCAAGTTATTCCGTAAACATATTAACAAAATCTACAAAGATCTATCGGACCCTTAAGATCATAGAGGAAAACCATTCTTCCATACTATATTTATCTAATACTTTATATATCAAATCACTATGTAAGTGATATACGTAGCCAAAAATTTGTAAGCTCTACTACCTCTCCTACCAATCGTGTTAATCGTTCGATGTTAATCGATCAGTGCTGCGAATATGATAGCGATTTCTATTCTTTCGCGATGGATTCTTAAGTACGAAGTATTCCATTACTAAAAATTTAATTAAACAGCCAATATGATTAAACGTGAAAATGGAAACCTCGAACAATCGTTCGCTCAATCCTAGCTTCACTTTGACCGAAACGTGCTATAGACCTTTATTTCCGTACGATTATCAACAATCAAATATTCTCTCGATACAGCCAATATTCACACGTAACAAATCTCTTCTATAATAAGATGTTTCATAATGACAAAATTGAACGATGACCAAAGGCGATCCTCCCTCGTATCCAGTCCTGACAACGCGATTTCGCCGCACGCAGCCGCATATTCATAGCAATTCTTGTGGATATACGCGCGCGTGCGCGACCAACCGTGCACACATATTCACGTGAACACGATACAAGTACGAACTGGCTCCCTCTACGTAGGATGTAGCCATTCCGGCTGATCCATCTCGCCGTTATAGTGAGATTTATGGAGACGGTACCGTTGGAAACTGAGACTGCCTGTTCTGGAGGTGGGAGGGACGAAAAGGGGTGAGAAGAGGAATAGCGAAAATATGAGAAGAAAAGGGAAGGAAGGAGCGTACGAGGGTGGTATAAGCACGCGTGAATGCATGAAAGCGGCCAGGATGGCGGACAGTGTCGAAAAAAAGACGATTGCAGAATTGGAGGATGAGACGAAGGATAAAAAGAATTTGTGCTAGGAGCCATGATGCTTCTTCGCCGTATCCTAGTGGATACGGTTCTTCATTCGAGAATATTTGGCCATGAAGATATACTTGGATAGGGTGCAGTTACTCCTATCGAGTTATATCTCCTATTTTTCTACTATTCTCTTTTTACAATTAGTGAAAGAGACGGATTTCTTGATAAATATTTCAAAGTTTGAGATATACAAATAAAAAACTCTGGGAGAGTTAAAAAGTAATTCTTTCGAGTTCAACCGAGGTGCAAGTAAATATTTCAGTCTGATATGTAATCGTTATATTTATTAAACGTTTACGTTCCACCTTTATCGTCGCGTCTTTTTCAATTAATAACACCAACAATTTGAAAAATGGGATACAAGAGCCAATATCTTCGTAAATGCCCGACAAGCAGGCTGTCTCTAAACTGCCACGGCAATCGTCCAAAGCGATGTCCCTTCGAGCTCGTCAAAGATGTATAGAACTGAAAAAGTGGCGGCATCAGGCGAATAAGTAGCGGGCAGATTTTCACGGTCCTAAAATCCTCTCGGAGTTCCCCGTTATCCAACGAGATTTCTTCGCGAAATTTATTTTTAACGAAGTGCTGTCTCCAGGCGTCTTTGGTCGTCGTGAAATAACCATATTCGTTAACGTGTTTCTACTACCATTACGAAACGTAAAGAACAAGACGTAAGAAACAGCCAGTCGAAATCGGATAAAACCGAAGGCAATTATATTTTCAAAAGTTTCAAAGTTTCCGACGTTGTCGTATTTACATATTTTCGCCGCAAAAAGATATTAATACAACGACAAAAACCAAATCACACTACACGTATACCTACTTAATTCTGCTCTGATTTTCCAACATTTTATATCTCAATTTCCCTTTAGTCTCTCAGTTCTTTGGCATACGGTTGAAGCGAGAAATCACGCATAAAAATAATTATTCTTTCACGTTCGTCTGTCCACGGACAGACGTATCTACTTCCCTCTGGTACACGGTGCAATAGCTCACGCGCTACACTGCTAATGAAATTTCGAAAAGTTTCGTACAACACACGCAGTAAAAAAATCACAGGAATTTCCTATAAATGTTTGAATACTTTCGTCAGCTACCGCATCTATTATCTACGGGATATAAGTAGATGTGTCCGTTCTCGCACGGTCAAACTTTATTACGTTAATAGAGAAGACACTGAAAAGTGGTACATACGAAGGTATCCTCTGAGACCTATATAAAGGAAGAAACCAATTTTTAAACGAATACACGCATGAGATAACACGTTAGCCGCGACTAGAAACATCCACAACTTACGCGAACCACCGTACGTCAGCAAAGTATTTAGATCTTTCAATTTCACCATACTAGTACGAAGGCTACATTTACAAAACCATATACTGCGCTATAACCGCTCGAGATAAAATTGCGCGATACTGGATTTTAAGGCAAAGCTATACTCTATCAACTCTGACTCTACTTTCGATACACAAATACTGTTACTCTGTTGAAAAGATGCGTCTTGGAAGGAAAGAGCAACGCGTAGTCGTGCATGGACCGGGGGTCCCGTAGATTTCGAGGTCGTAGGTGTGCGCATATGTCGAGTAGACGGAGGGATGGTGGATAATATAATGATGGCGTCGGCTGGGCAAGGAGGGGCGGGGCTACGAGGGGATCAATATTATCCTCCTCCACCTCCACCTCCGCATTTTCCTCTGCCGTTCCCCTCTCTTCACCGACGACCAACCTTCCCTCTGTGTTCCCCTCGTTCCCTTCTCGTTCCTCCTGTTCTCCACCACCATCGTCGTCTCCACCCTACAACCGTCGACCTTCTCTCCCTTCTACCGACGTTCCTCCTTCGCCTCCTCGTCCTTCTCTCCGACCGCGACGTCTCCCGTCTTACGAATCGAATTGCTGGGCCGACGCGACGCGACGCCTCGCTACGTTCCGACTCGCGTCTATGTATGTATGTGAGTGTGTGTGTACGCGCGCGCGCACGTGTGTGTATGGAAGTAAGTACTTACATACATGCGCACGTTGCACACATGTGTTTGTAACTGTGGCTTCGAACGCAGATTGTTTATCACGATAGGAGGCACAAGCGATTCGTTGATCGCGAGCAACGACTTTTCAATGCTCGGCTAGTTTTTTGAGTATCGCTGGATCAATGCTGATTTCGAGTAACTGCAGAGCTTTCTGAACGAGGCTGTGAATGGCTGGCACTGGGTTTTCTGGTATTATGGTTTCATAAAGGCGGAATTCTCTGCAAAAGTCGGAGGAAACTCGAGATTTTAGAAATATGTATATATATTTGTTGATGTTTGATAGTTGAGAATTGATAATCCGTTGCAACGATACGACACCAACGCGGAATTATAGTAACGTATGCGATATAATAATATAGCGACGAATAAATAAGACATAGATTTAAAAGATGCAAGTAACATGTAAATTCTGAGCGACACGATGCATTGATACCAGGAAAAGCTTTTGGGAATCGTGTCGAAAATTTATTTTTCCGTAAAACGTACTCTGACAGTAAATTAATTAGGTTCGAACGTAATCTTAAATTAAGTTGTAACGTAAATTCGATATTAAATAATTTAATCTTTCTTTTCTATCGTATCGATTAAGAAGATGTATTCAATTGAATAAATCGAATGCCGTATTTTTATTTTCAGTTCTGTTCGTTTATCTAGTTTTCTTTCGTATAACAGGTATTTGTACGTAATATTTGAAGTTATTTTTTAAATAACCGAAACAGTTTGCGATAAATATCGTTTTATTCCTACTTTGAAAAACGTGTAGATATCTTTTGTATTGTTTTCAGGTAGTAGTACGAATCACGTCGATATTTGTGTTTCAAACGCATTCTCTCGACTAAATATATTTGGTTTTAAATTTTAAAAATACAATCTCCCGCGTCGTTTGTTCGGAATTACAAGCATATTCGTTTTACATAACGTTTATGTAGCACGAAGGCGAATGTAAAAATTTAAAAAGAGGATTTTTCCGCTTGTTCGGTTTTATTTTTATTATATCTCGCAAAAATTTGTACCAACAATCTGTTGTTTTATCCGTAAATCTATAATATTAATCAATGAATCTGTATGTGTATGAAATCTTCTCACCAATAATTAACTTTAGTTTATTAGAAAAATGATTACTACTAACATATTCGTATACATGTATATTATTTATTTTAGAAAAAGAACGAACGATTGCTTCTCTCTGAATAAATTCGTCTATCGAGCTGTTAAACTCGTCTTTAGAGATACGTTTCACCCACCTGTATCTCAAACAGCAACAAGATTGACGTATTGAAAGAAAAAAAATAGGCTAACAGCGTGGCCACCTCGTACGAAACGAATCGCGCTTATCCGATTGTTCAGTGGCCGTTGCTAAGTCGTGGGATTACCTCGTATGGGGCAGCATTTTCGGGGGTGTCTATATAATGCTGAAACGTATATGTGGCACAGAAAAGACGATCAAGGGTGGCCAATGCGAGGTTGGGGAGGTAAAAGCTGGTCGGTTGGTGGGGGCTTGATTGATGAGCTAGCCCCGGTCACGGTCTCATTACATTTATATAAGCTTTCGTAGATTGAGCCGTGCACGGAAGCTTACGCGGTGGCGAGGGGTCGTGATTTGATGAGGTTTTATTGCTTGGATGACGTGACGGGAGCCATTGTTCAAGCGGTTGTCGAGTGGAAAACATTGGATTCGATTTATCGCGTCTACCAACTTGCTTCTCGAATTACCTATACTTCCATTAAGCAAAAATCCAACGACCGACAAATCGCACAGACAATCAAATAATTAGAGAGCGTGTATTGTCGCTGATTTATTAGGGTTGGAAGAGTATACGAAAGAAGAGTAATTTCTTAGTGGAAATTGATGATGTCTTCAAATTGACGACGATTTACCTGGAAAAATTCTTCGCGTAGTTTCATTGTTGACGATCGTTTAATAAGATCGTCGTGAATTTTTGATATATTTTATGGTTTGAAAGAAGTCGATCGATTAGGACGAATTTATTCTTATTTTTCTACATCTTCTCGCGATTTTAATATAAAATATTTTCGCTGGCCAATGTATCTATCCAAATCTTCTTCCCTGCAGCTTTATAATACAAATGGCCGCTACGGTTGCGGTTAACGCCGGTCAAGATCGTTTTTCGAAAATTATCAGCACGCTGGTTAATCCGTCGACTTCTATCGTGACTGGCGCGATTCGAAAGTTCATTCATCAAGCTTATGAGCCAGCAGAGTCGACTCGAATTCTGGGATGCTGTTAAAGTTTATGGGCGCGGTCTTGTGTGTGTATACGAAACGACTCGCGCGCGCCTTCCGAGAGTTTATTGATTCTCGAGCCACGGCATCTTTCGGCCGCTGTTCTGTCCTATCGAGTTTACTCCCCCTCTTTTGGCTTACCGTCGCCCCGTGTCATGTCTACGGGGTTGCTTCGTGAAATCCAATGATGTTCCTGCTCAGGAAGGAAAGTTTGCTCATACGCCGCCCGTACGAAGGGGAAATATTTTTCTCGCGCCACGAGATACTCTGCTCTTTCGTGAAATTCATAGGGGAGGAAAGTCGTATGGTCTTTGGATTTCGATGTTGTTCGCGGAGTTCCATTATCGTTGACGAGATGTTTAACGATTGGGGATGCCGCAAGATTTGGTGAATCTTTGCTACCTATGAAATAATAAACAATAAGTTTTATAACATATAATAACATGGCATACGTTCCAACTTATCTCGGCCAATTTTTCTTTAACCTTGCGTTACAAACTTTCATAACGTTATAACGTAATCATACTCAACGTGCTCATCTTAACCAATCAACGTTGTTCGGGTTATTAAATGTATGCGAATACAAAGGAACGCGTGGATAAATTGTAAGGTAGAAAATATATATCTTAAAATACTAAAGTGTAAATACAAATCGGAATATAATGTGAGCTGATCCAGATCCGCACGCTAGCAGTGTTACCCTATGACTGAAAACCCCGAAACCAACGTCGCCTATCTAACGTTTATGGTTTGCCTTCGACCCAGTCTTTTGTCTATACGCTATCGACGGCTTCGGTGCTTGAGAAAACTAAAGACCAGATGTAGAGTTTTCTTAGAAGCGATGACCACTTCAACAAACATTAACAGTATTATAATAGCCAACCAATTTCTGAAGTTAGATAATTTCAATATATTACAATTTCATCCTCTTCCAAATTGTCTTCGCAGTCTACACTCACAGACAAATACACGAAGCTCAAAATCATTCCAAAGTAATCCGGAGGAACTTGGCTTCTAATTCCTGTCAGCTTAAAAAGCTCGAACAAAGATCTCCATTAAAACCGCATCGGTAATCCTTTCGATCCGACGCATCATAACGTCGCTTCTTGACCTCGCGCGATTACGTGCTGCGTTCTGAGAATAATCGGCAAAAGGCAGGGCATTATTCTTCATTAGCCAGTCTTCTTCCCCTCTTTCAATGACTCGTCGCGCCTCTTAGCGTTTTCATGGCGTGATCGTGCGACCATCCATCTTGCGAAGGATCCTCCAACCTTCTTCGTTGTTTCTCTCCCTCGATATCTTCCTTCCTTCCTGTCGTCCTTTTTCGCTCAAAACTTCACCTCGCCAACTGGAAGCAGATACAGTGGCTCGCAAAAGTATTTGAACGCTCACCATGGGAAATCTTTATTGTTGTATATTGCACGTGTTATACAAAACATTTTGAAATTTTATTAGCATTATAACGAGATTTTCATGATTAAATTGGGGAAGCTTGGAAGCAACTTGAAAATGTATATAAAAGATATCAAATATTTACTGCAAACAAATAAATTTAGTAAAAAAAAAATTAGCATACAGCGCGAGTAGTTATTTTGAATATATAAAATGTGTTAAAGATCCCATTAAATATTCCGACTTATCGATATAATGGGCAATTGACTGTTTAAATTCTTTGCAAGAGATCTCTGCGAAATATAAATTTGTGCCAAATATCTTGCAAGTCTTACACACATTTTTACATTTGTTTCGATCTTTATGAATACGACGAAGACGGTCGAGCTGGTTATATAATACTGTTTCTTCAACAAAGAGTATACTCGAAGGATGTACATATCAAGATATCACCTAACGTTTGTAAGAGAGTTTCATTGCGATATATGAAAGGGAAGAAATCATTTTTTAAATGAATGTACAATCATGAATACACGCAAATACACATATCATGCTGTATATTATTTTTCATTCAACTTCTACTAAATATATCTTACAAATTTTTGACTAAATATATCCACCAAATATCTTGCAGCTTCTATGTGCGTTTCCAAATTGATTTAGAATTATACCAATATAATCGCAACAATCTGGTCTTGCAGCAACGCCAACGAAATTTCAAGATGTTTCCTACAATAAGCATAATATATTCGTAAAAGATTTCCACAAGTGTTCGAATACTTTCACCAACTACTGTACCTTCTGGCTGGCCGAATCCTCGCCTCAGTACCAAACGTTCTAACGTTGGTTGCCTTACAGTTACGCGAGTATCTGAGTGCAACCACCCGTATAATTGTCGGGAGCAAGCTGGTTGGGCGTCGTGGAAAAAGTAACACGAAGGAACGAGCCGAAGGCGAAGGGATGGCGTCGAGGTTGAAGGGCGAATGGGAAAGGAAAGAGGGTGGAAACGGCTGACGAGCGGCTCGCCCTCGCAGTATCGAACGCGAGAGAGGGCCGCCTTGAATTAACGCCATCATATTTCAGGATGGAGGAGCTCGCCGGGGTTTTCTTGCCATTTGTCTCGGGACTCGGCCGTTTACCGAGTGTGAACCTCGCCTTCGTCCCGCTACATGAGTAATACCTGGCTCGAGCGAGTCCTCCGCGCGAAATCTGGCGAAAAACCAGAAACGCGAGCCCCGCGCGTTTCGTCCGTTTTTCAACGAGAACTGCGAAGCATAATAGAACCGGTATTCGTTAACCGATGAAATTTATATAGTTAGGGAAAAAGGGGAAGGATTTCGCGTGGATTTTTTGTGGGCGTGGGTTACACCGTTGAAGTATAGGTTGTTTAGATTAGTTTGGACGAGTGAGAAATGACGTTGGAGGTTGGCCGGGGAGAGGGACTCCGGTAGGCGCGGTTTAGATACGGGAATTTTTTGGATCACGATTGCAATTGCTTTTTCAACGAGACATAATTGTTTCACGGTGATAAGATAAGATAATTTCCTGGTAATTGTTGTATTTAGAAGTGTTTTCCTCGGTTTGATGCGTGTCGCGGCCGTACTTGACTGAGATACGGCTCGGTTCGTGTTCTGTTTGAAAATATTGAAATTTCTGTTTGATATGATTAAATAGAGGCTTTTATTTAAAAAGTATCATTACGTTATTTACACTAGCATTAGTTTAGTTCCATTTGAGTAGGCATAACATATGCATCTGATAGAAGTATTATGAAATTAATATAGACTTTGATAGATGCATAATGTCCATACCACTGCAACCTCGTTTTGAAAATTATCTTCTACAAAATGTTCGACTTAATACAAAATATTAAAACTATTAATTATTAACATTTTTACTGCTAATTCGTTGCATACGTTAATTGCTTAGATCGAATGCTGCCGCCACTGTTGCGCCTTTTTATTTTAATTAAATATTCATCGGTTAAAAGAAGAATATTGTATTGTAAGTGATAGGTATTTGGTATAGCAGCTCATTGATTTTTGACAATCCAAATAGGTGTTGACAACAATGTTAGATGCAAAGAAACTTCCGACGAAAGAAGGAAAAGCAAGTCTCGTTGGTTTAATCTAACAGGACCCTTCTTGATACGAGCTTAAAAACAGAGCACGCGTATTGTACAATTTTATCGTTTACATTTACAAAGCATCACTTTTGCTTGGCTAAACACTACATAGCTCTAATCTTCGTACTTCTAACCACGACCAACACAATTAATCATCTCTACCACAAACTGTTATATTTAACGCAACAATTCGTTCTGTCAACGCAGGTATGGTTCAAAAACAGGCGGGCGAAATGGCGGAAACAGACGCGCAACGCAAACACCGCAGCTGACGCGGTAGACTTCAAGCCCGGCTTCGGCGCTAGCCTGAACAGCTTCATCGGCCAGCCTTTCACTGACCCAGACGCGCTCTACAGTTCGTACAGCACGTACAACAACTGGGCCGCCAAAGTACCATCGCCTTTGAGCGGCAAAGGCTTTCCTTGGGTCAATACCTTGGGTTCCGTGGTACCAACCGCGTCGCACCATCATCATCACACCCAAGTCAGTCCCGTAAACTGCTTCAACGCCGCGGCGACGTCCGTGGCAGGCAACCACATGGGTGGAATGTCCGTGTCCGTGGGTCAGGCAGCCACGTCGATGTTACCAGGCATGGGATCGGGCTTAGGAGTTGCCGGTTCACCCGTGGCGGCGACAGGAGCTGCGTGTCCTTACGCGGCACCAGCGGCACCCCATCATCCCTACGGACCACCAGTATACACGCCGCACCATAGAACAGCGGCAGCTCCGGAAAGCTGTACCGCGATGACATCCAGCATCGCCTCGTTACGATTGAAGGCCAGGCAACACAGCAGCGGCTACAGCAGCCTAAGCGGCAACTCGTTCAGCATGGACAGCACGCCAGTCTCAGCAGCTGGGAGTCCAGTAGGTTCGAGAGCTCCTTCGGTCGGCGGTGGACCGCTGAGCGCGTGCCAATACGCCCTAACAACCACTGGCGAGGCGAATCCTCACTCGCCAAGCAGCGCAGAAGCTCACGTGAACGCTACAGCCAGAGCCCAAGTCTGAGGTGAAGCGGGGGCTACATCTAGCCCCCATCACCACACTGTAACCGCGAATTCTAGAAGCTCCCTGGCCGGTTCCGGGAGCTCTTTGGGAGGTGGCAGTCAAGTGGTACCGGTGGGAGCTGCAGCCAACGTGTCCGCCGGTCAGCAAAGCGACAATCAACTGAGAACGCAAGAGTGACCCAGGCCTAGGTCCGCCGCTTCGCCGACATTGTCGTCGACCCCTTCGTCGACCACTTCTCATCCCCCTTACCTAATGTACGACGAAGACGGGACCACGGCGGACCAGAAGATAGAGGATGACAGAAGCGTGATCGAGGCAGGAGGTATAAGTGGCGAACGTGTTATCGCGACAGCTGGAGGTATCGGAGTAGGCGTTGGCATCGGAATTGGTGGCTCTGGTGCGGGTCCTGGAGGAAGCACAGGATTAGCCAGCTATTGGCAACACGCTACCACTGCTACCGGATACTGGCCCTCGTTACTGGACTGTTGGACCACGCCGTCCATCGCTTCCACCTCGCAGACACTCTCTCTGCCACGAGACGAGAACTGAGAACAGCGCACGCTATCGCGATGCCAGCGATGTCTTCGCAAGTAATTCTTACATTAGTATCTTGGACTTGGGGATGCTAAGTATCTTTTATTGTATTTTTAATTTCTATCGCTACACTTTTAGAACTTATGAAACTTGTGTTTTGTTAAGCTTCAACTGGTGTGACGTGGATCAGATTGGCGATCAGTAACGAATAGACAATTGATCGGTAAATAGCTCGCCTCACGACTGATCTTATACCGTATTGATACCAAAGGCAGATAATAAGAAGTGCAACATTAGAAAATAAATACAAAATGCGAGAAATACGCGTTACATCTGTCATTGACTTTATCTATGTCACGCTAGTCGAGAGTCAATTCTTTCTTTCTTTTCTTTTGTTCTGTTTCTCCTTTTTTATTTTCTTCTTTATGGATAGGATTTTGCGAGGACTCGTGGCATTTACGACGATGTTGAATTGTTACTAAATTGCGGATATTTATGCGAATTCATATTTTTGTGGATATAGTTAAAATAATAGAACGTAGGCAGAGAATTGTTTACTTAAATATTATACTTTGAATAATTTATATATTCCTGCATTTTCTATACATTTTTTCCACATTCAAATTTTCTATAAGCGCATAAAAATCCGCAGTCTTACCATTACATTCAGTCGTACGCTGTTCTTCATCGAAATTTATAGATCGAGCGTTTAACTGTTATTTACACGATTTAACGACATTCTTCCCAGTGCAAGTAAACGGAAGAAAACTGTACATAGGATTGTAAATGCACGAACGATGGAACGATTATATTGGTATATAATATTTAATGTTTCGAGGTGCATGCTTCATCCGTAAAAAAAATGAACGGAATCGCAGAGAGCGTAGGGCGAATTTTAAGTTTCCTAAAGATTGATTGAGCTTAATTAGAATTTTTACTTTCTTCGCATTTGCAAAAATGCGACCTGTTTCACAAATACTCGAGCCAAAGTGCAATATTTTCGACTTGATAGTCGTTCTTCTCGAAAAAGGAAAAGAAAAATAGTCGCTGAAAGTGTGATCTATCGAGCAACGAGCTTTATATTTTCCTAAAGATTTATTTTTACTTGCGATTAGTTTCTTGTTCGCGCGTTTGTCACGGGATATCGTGCGTTTCGAAACAGAATTCACGAGCAACGTCGTTGCGGAACTTCGTTGTGTACAGTCTTTCAAGACTCCAAACGAGAAGACGAATGAATTTAATCGCAAATTAGAGGAATAACGAGATGGGAAAAAAGTAATGGGATGAATAATAAAAGATCCGTCGCGGATCCAGATGTACTCACTATTCTGTAGATATATGTATAGTAGACGCTGATTTTACGCGGTTCGTAAATATCTTTCAGAATTGTTATATTGTAATGATGATAATAATAACATTATCCAGCAGAATACCACAAAAAAAAAAAAAGAATAAAAGAAAAGAAAAGAGAAACCATACACAGGCTGTAAGTAAATGAAATGGCCACCGTTGCGATTGCAAACGGTGCTTTGTACAGTGTACGAGGAAAGAAATCACTTTATCGACTATGCGTACGTTATAAATATTATTAATATTATTGAATAATTATAAAAAAAAAAAAACTGTATTCGATACCCTTGCAGGGCACGTGTAACTAGACTTTTGAAGTCCATCGATTCATTCTCTTCGTATTTCGTTATTTCATTACGTTCTCGACCATACCTTTAATAATACCACTTTTCATCAACGCATGTACATTGTAAAATTGCCAAATTATACAATCGTTCGATGAAATGGAATCTGGAATACACAGTTAAAAAGAAAAACATAGACTAGACTTTATAAATTTAAAAAAAAAAAATTGCATATCACCATTGATAATACGTGAATGTAGAGAGAAAAACGATGTGAATCGATCAACTTCGAAAGTCGATGCAGGCATAACGCTATAGAACAAATAGTGACGTAAGCTAGATTTAAGAAACGACCGCTATTTTGTATGAATCCCAATGTCGTACAAATATTCGTCGTAATCACATATCCCAGTTCCCGCGGTGAGTGATTGCAAATGCCCGCAAAAGAATGTTCTCATTCCCGTCGTCGCGTCGTTTCACTCACTACGTGTAAACGTTCCTACTGGGCGATATTGAGCGCCGAAAGGCCCCGTTTGTAATCTAGTCACAATAAAAATCAATTCTACTCTAAGCGAAGTCACTGCTTCACCGTCACCTGTCTCGTCCGTCGTTTTAGTTCGATTGTTCTACGCGAATTTTTATTTGATTTAACAACGAGCAAATATATTTCATACTTTGGCCAAGAAATCTTTTTCTTTTTTTCTTTTTAAATAATATTACGATGAAAATGTACAATAGAATTTTTTTTTTCAAATTAGATACACCGTTATCCATAAATTACCGAACACTTTGTACAGTTAGAATAGGGATAAATGAACATTGTGATTACAAAATGAACTTAATGCCAAAGTTAGTCGTTATTTAAATAAAATATTTTAAGAATGATTATTTAAATAATACATCACCTTTTTTCTGAACTATGCCATTATCTATGTAGCTAAAAGAACACGAATAATATTTTTCTTTTATTTTATCTTTTGTTCGAATAAATGCTTTTTAATGATAATTTCTCAAGTAATTTTCAATTCTCTCGCGATAACTGCATGGGAAATATGTACTTACTGACTTTCACACAGTACCTGACACATACAAGTTCGGACTTGTTAGTCAATTTTATAGAATCAAGTGTAACTCATGGACGAGAGTGTATCGTTAACGATAACATTACAAAATGTCTTACAGATGCTTCGAAATACATAGTCAAATTACTTCAATTATTTCTGCACAGTTACATAGATAATTTTCGAAGAAGGATAGCCTTTAAACTACGGTTCTATTTTTATTGGTTATCTCTAGCTAGGTTTACTTAACAAAAGATGCGTACAAAGTTCTATCGTCAGAACAGGTTATCATGATTTATACTTGTCAAAAGTACCTTTTCATATAGAGTTGCGTATGCTGCGGCCGCGAAACCTATTTTCTAACTTCGTGATGACATTAACAACGGAAAAGGCAGAACAATTTATCCCAGATATTCCGTTTTTCTTCTCAAACACTTTTTTTGTTTATATTTTAATACGATTGAATATTGGGTGAATTAATATTTAACATCGATAAATAGCATGCAATATTAGATATATCATACATCGGCATAGTTCGGACTTTGATTAATTCATCGGGTCGAGAGACAGGTAATTCTCAGTTCGATTATATTATGAAAAAGTAGTAAAAATAAGAAGAAATATCGATAAGATCTGCGGAATTTCAATCAAATTCCGCCCTTGCTCAAAAAGTGACATAAACAATGAACGTAATAATAATAGTACGAACTATAATGCAATATATTCAAAAAAGACAAGGAGCTTGTCAAATAATCAAATAGTAAAGTAGTTCAACAAAGTTTGACGATTACAAATACCCGTTTTGTTATTACGCATTATCTTCAAATAATTATTATAACAATTGTTATAAAAAATAAAATCGTTTTGTGTGAATTTATCCGTAATTTTACATGTACTTAAAATACCAATAATAAACGAGTATCTAGATATTTTTCAATAGCAGCATACATTTGATTAACGAGGGAATATATCGTTACGTTCAAATATAACGTTTCCGCGTTTCTTTAAATAACGCAATATCGTGAGATCATATGATTTTCGAAGCAAAGGTACGACGCGATCGAGGCACTTTCGACATTTCAGAGTAAAATTCCGAGTAATTTTTCTTCGCCAATTTGGAACGGTTTAATAATTACGCGCTTCCTATTGAATTAAGACAGAAGCCAGGGCAATGAATTCCGATCGATGATTAGACTATTTATCGGTAGTTAGGCCTTCCATATTACACCCTCTCGGACATTGAAGGAGCATCGATAACCTACGGAATCTACATGCATACCGAGCGTGTAACGTGTTGCATTATGGTGGTCGGGGAAAAGCGATAAATTATGCACCCTCCTTGGTGGCGCGCGAAGGGTCGCTCCATGCCTGGCAACCCCTCGTCCCGCTAAACTAAACTAAACGTATATTACGATGATCGTTGTGCCGTTAATGGCACGACACAGTCATAAGATATTGCAGTCCGTATGTTCCTAATTATATACGACAGCGGTGCAGTTCTCGCTTTATGCATTTAACTGCGACAATCGAGACGATATGACGCGGGGAATAGCCATAGAAATTGCGAGAATTTTGTAAGTATGGCATCGAGTTACAGGAAGAATTTTTATCCGAATGGACAAGAACTTTCGAAGCTTCTTGCACGATAATTTACTAAATAATAATTTTAATGAATTTACAAATGACAAGACCAGAGACTTTTGTTACAGAAATAATTTCTTGTAACTTGACGATTTTATGTTGAATAGGACAAGTTGTATAATTGTAAATCTTGTCGTTTCCGTTGTCAAACTTGTCGTACATAAATCTTTGTTCCCATTACCAAACTTGTCGTACGAAGAGCATTTATTAACTCTGACAACTTGTAACTCGTGTGTATAACTGAAGTTTTGGTAATAATATTAGTTCAATTATGTAAGAGGGTCCTGCAATGCGTCGTTATAGAAAATAATTTATTTTCAAAATTAATTATTATCTTGCCTGTTTTATTTAAATTGAAACTTGTGGAATTTCTATTCTATCGTGTGTATAATAGGAATAATCTGTAGGAGTAAATTATTCCAAGTATTTTCTGCTCTTTTGAAATGTATCCTTTGTCGATATTTATGTTTGAAGAATACTGTATTTATGATTTATTTTATTATCGCTACTACTTTCGATAGAATTGTTAATAAATATGATTTATTAAAGTATCGATTATCAAGTGTGCAATTTATTACGACACGAATCTTTTCTAAATGTACAGAATTTGTTTATTATTCTCGTAATCTGTCCTTGCATAATATGCCAAAAGTGGTTTAAAGCCTGTTTAACACCACAAAACGGTTACATAATCGGTCTATGTATAATATCTGAAATCCTTAACGTCTTTGTAAAATCCTACTGACGGTTTAATCGATTTGATCAAATTTTACAAGTGTTAATTAATTATTCATGTAGTTTTCAAGTATGTGGTGCAATTAAAAAAGAAATGGAGATAAAGAAAGTTGTAATGGTCCGCAATTAAAGTACTAATTTCACTGAGACTCTGTCTGTCTGACAGACACTTTTGAAACATCTATTAATTATAGGTCCAATGTACAAAGAGTATTTTATCTCTCTGCAACTTATCTTTGTTCGTAATCTTATCGTTTAACTGGCGCGCGACACACTTATACCAAAAATCTCCGCGCAGTGTAAAGATTCTTGCAAACTTTATTGCATTTTCTTCCTATTTTCTAACATATATTACACTAGGTTCTTCTATTTTTGTTTCCCAGAAAGGAAACAAGATAGAAAATGAAACAAGACTTCATCTAATTACATTGAAAACGTTTCAAAGTATAATATATATTAAAACGTAAGATCAATGAAATAATGCATTTATATTTGACAATTAAACTAAAATTTTATGACGTACGATAATTGATCGAGAAATAATGTCTTTTGAATAAATAGAATAAATGACACGTATGCATGAATATTATTGAAAATTTGGATGAAAACTATAGGTGAAAATATTATATCATTGAAAACACAAGGAACAAAATCTTTCTATGTAACGCAGTGTTACTAATACTCCGTTTACGATCCTCAAATTACAAACAGATAAATCTCAAACTATCTAAAAATGTCAAATTCACTGTAAATCACGGAATACGTTGTCACTCTTTCAGAGGACTTCTTTGAAATTACTTTTCCGCGTTTTTCAACGTGTTCTTAAACCTGTTTTATTTCACAACCGGAAAGGAGCGCCAGTTAACTGGAGTCCGTCTTGACAAAGGGAATTTTACGCGCGGAAAAAGATGGAATCCCCGCCGATTCTACTTTTTCTTCACGAGATTCGACTCTCCAACAAGTAAGACTTTCTTCCCCCTTCGGGATCATACCCAAGTACCGTAAAAAAGGGGAACTTTGACAAGTTTTCACAATATATTACCTAACGCGCAACATGAAAATTAAAATATTCCCATTTCTGTTAAATATCTAATTACGAAGTTGCAAGTATAAATATGTATAAAATTGTTGTCCTTTCCTTTGATACTATTTACTGTACGTTTTATTTATTAATAATTATATAACGATATAATATTATCCAATTATTATATACATTATATAATTATTATACGTACATCGTTATGTAGCTATTAAATATCGTTGATAATCATTTCGTTCATCAACGATAAACTCACTCACTCCATTCCTTCCTTCGGTAGTTTCCCGCGCCAACAATTGCTTCTTCTGAAATTACTTTTCCTCCTCGTTTCTTTTCTCCTCATCGTCTTCAATCTCAATCTCGATCATCAAAACTCTTGACAATGGTATATCATATATATATAATACTTACACCTGCCGATATTAATTGCTCCTTCGGTTTGCGGTAATAAATAAATAATTGAGTTTTATTCATTACATATCGTTTCCGTACAGAATAACATACAAATAATCGAAATTGATATCTACATTTTTGCGTAAACAAGCCGTATTTCACGAGACTTCGTTGATAATTTCCACTACCTGTTCGCTTATTTCTATTTCCGGCCGTACTTGCGTGTCAAATTTACGTGGCAGCCAACGCGTTAAATAACAATTCCTTGACAGAATTCGTCGAAATAGCGCAAAGGGCAGCGATTTTCGACGTCGCGTCGTTTCGCCGTCGAGGTGTCCCTCGGCTGTAAAAAAGCTGGGTTGGGAGCATCGTCATCGACGTCGGATTAGGAGGAGTCGCAGTAACTCCCGAAACTTCGCCGTTGCTCTTTCTTTTCGACTACGTATCGAGAGCCACGGGTCGCAGGCACGCGGAGCAAACTCAGGCCCGTAGAGATTCGAGGATTTAGCGACGGAATAAAATCGGATACGGCCTCGTGAATACGTTGTTGCCGTCGCCTGTTCCCCCGAGGACTGCTGGAATTCTGACATTGGAAACGAATATCGCAGCTTGTTCACCGAGAACCAAGATATTCCGTCTTCCAACAGCTGCTCCCGTCCTTTATTCGACGGTTGCTCAGGATATTGACTACGAGACGAAAGTTGATCGTAATGTGATTGAGAGAATGCGAGGTGGAAATTGAAGATGAAACGAAATGGCGTATAAACGTTTCATGTTTCTTTTCTATTTTATTATGGAACTTGCGTTATTACGTTTTGGTACGAGTTACCTTTAATTATTACGTTCACAGATTTATATCTGTGACTGTCGATCGCAACTATTTTAATATATTTAAATTCGATTAATCGAGATAAGTATTAGATCGTCCGAAAAGTTTCTTTCATTTTATAAGGAAATAATGGATGTACAACATTTTCCGTTTTATATTATTTCATCGAATTACGTACGATCGATTTTGTTCTATCAAAATAAAGATCACAACGTTCGACAAATTAGGTTTCGTGTTTGTACAAAGATGCGTCGTTATAAAGGACGTGTCTGTAAAAGAAAGACACTTTTCGGACAACCTAATATATCATCTTCGAAGTTATACTTAATTTGCGTAAGTTTCTTCAAGCTTACGTTTATTACAGTCTACGTATACTACCGTATTTAATAATATTCGTTCATTGTTTATTATTAATCTCTGAAAAGGTTGAAAGCGTTCACCTATTAGGTACATTACAAGGTCTTTGATTCAAATGTACTATAGCGTTTAATCGCTTAAAAAATCATTCTAATATAACAAAGAACAGATTTCTCGAAGTCGAAATAACGAAAGCGGCAACAGATAATTTTCCATCGACGAAAAATGCTTGTTAATACGTTGGAAGACAATTCGCGTTACGAGGAAACGTTTTAGTCCGTTGCAAAATTCTTCCGACAATCTTATGGTAAGCAATGCGGTAACGTCAGAGTCGTAAAACGTCTCAGGCGATTCCGTAGCAACAGTTAAATTAAGGTGCGCGCAAGGAGGTTGTCGATGAAAGCGGTGTCTGCAAATAGCGAGCGAAAATCATCGAGTAAAGTTTGTTCTCGAAATTCGAAGGTCTAGTTCCGTGCTGGTTCGAGCGTCATAAAATTCGCGAAGATTACTCGTTCGAAATATCAGGCGTCTGAGCAAGATAAAACGGCAATTAATATTAACTTGAGCAACGTGTCTCACATAGGGTAATAAAGATACCGTGTCTCGTATCTCTGCCAACATCACCGAGAAACATTATCATTGTTCGCCATTGGCGTAGCCTGTGATCGCGTTTACACGACCTTCAAATATCTGAAAGAGTCGTTGCAAATCGCTTTGACCAAGATCAGTAATGTCAAACACTCTTCGATGAATCCTTCTCTACTCGTGACTCAAACCGACGATCTTCGTCGCTTTCTATACGTTTGATCACATCGCTGAAATTTAGTTCTTGGAACAACTCGTAGATTTTTATCTACCTCGATTAAGCAATCTCCGTTTCCAAAGAGCGTCAAGCAATGTCGAAAGATGGTTTTACAATTTTGTTTGAAGTGTACAGAAGTTAGAAGTCGTTCTTAATTTTTTTAAAGAAATTCCCTTTCACTTCGATATAATTTCCGATATTAATTAAAGGTATATATAATTGCAATGATAATTAACGATAATTTAGATTATTATTAAACAGTGTACGTCATATAGATTTTTAAATTTTACATAAATAAATAACAGTCCGTAGTCTAATAGCGATCTTTAACCCATGTGATAATTTCTATATTATCCAAATATTTCGAGAGTATATAAAAAATTTAGAAATCTCTGCGACGTTATTTTGAAACAATGATACAAGTTTCTAAAAAAAAATTGTATCTCTATCTCGTCGTAATTTTCGGTAATAATCCATTTCTACGCCGTGTCTTCTATGTAATTATCAAATTTCATTGTACATAAAGAACTTTGCTTTTATGTGACGATCGAAAGTAATAAACGCTTCCTACCTATTTACTTTCACTTTCCGAGACAAGACAAGAACCAATTTTTGAGTAGTTTTTGTCTTGATAAAGAGTATAACAAATTATGGTGTGTATGTGTGTGCGCGCGACAGTTATATATGTATATTTCAAAACGAAAGACACTTCTCGAAAGATAAGAAATTTTGAATATTCGAAATAGAATTTCAGTATGTTTAATCATTTCCGTTGGTACCTATAATTATTCGGCCGAGATTTAAATGGTCCTGTTATCGGCAAAACTTGTAGTTATTCCGTTTAATTAAAAGCTATCAACTTTGTTATTAAGGTACTCCGTTTTAATCGACTTAATTCCAGTTTAATCAACTTAATCGAAACACCCATCGGTTCCGTTTTGTACAACTCACTTATTGGATTTCATTTAAGTTTCTTTATTAATTTCACCGTGCAACTTCCATTCATCTAGCTAATTAAAATGACTGTATTCCTCGTCACTTTATTTTATTAACTACTCCGGTTTAAATATTATTAACCTCGTATCGATTAACTCTTCGCATATGGAATATTATTTGCTTTCCTTTTATTATATCTACCTATACAGTTCTTTCGTCCACGTAATTCCAATATACAATAAAGACTATTTCGTTATAAAACTAACGAAATAATTATATTAACGTATACGACACAGTAATAAGATATATTCGTCGCTTTGCAATAAAATTAATCTATCGTACAAGATTTCCGATTATTTTGTCGTTACAATGTTATCCATCCAAAAAAATTAAATTAAAATGATCGTTAAAAATTGTCCACGCCATCCATCGTCGTATAGCAAAAGTCAGGCGTAGTTTTCTTCGACTTTTCCTCCTTTCTTCCAAATTCTACGCTTATACAGGTTATACTATACTGTATCCTGTATATACCGCATAGAGTGGATCTCGAGCAGCGTGTTATTTATTGGCGGTGCGCTGGTTTGAATCGAGCCAAAGCAGCAGACCAGTGCTCCGTCTTCGGCTTACATTCGATACCAGCTGGCTCGTTCGATGTTGAACGAAGTAACCATACGGATCGTTCGTTCGCGAGAAACTAATAGGGTTTGCTAGCTTTAATTAGGTTTCGAGAATAAAAAATTGAGCGAAAGCAAAAGAAAATGATAAAAAAAAGGGGGGAGGAATAATCAAGGAGGGTGAAGAGGACGCGGGGTGATGAATTTTAATAGCGATAACAGGGTGAAGGAAATTAAGGAATTGGAAAAAAGATGAAGAAGGAAAGTAATGAATATATAAGACAGATATATCGTCGTGATTTTTAGGTGGACTTTAATAATACTGTCTGACGATGCTATCCGTGAAATTTAATTTTGAATTATTTATCTTATTAATTTAACTCTGTCGCGATCCTCGAATTCTTATATTCTAATCTCGCTCTTGTTCTAACAAACAAAGGGCGTAATATTTAAAGATAAGCTTTGGGAAAAAATTGAAACGAAAATTCACGCGTATTCTTTCAGATTTTTTTCTTTCAGATTCTTTCGCACGATATTTCAAAGAATTTTGAATAATTGAAAGCGAGTTGATACATAAAGTTGTGTATCGCGTGTATATTACAAGTTCGTATAAATAAATGAAATCTAATCCAGATAAAATAGTTCTACAAAATTTATTATATCTTGTATTATCAGAGACTTATCAGTTACGCTTATGATATAGAGTACGCATATGGTATAGACTAATTTTCTATTTTTATATTATATTTGAAATACGTATTTTACCTTGGAATTTGGAATTGGTATTTTTAATTTACATTTGCCGTTTATACAATTCGTTAGAGAAAACTACTGCTTGGTACAATTGGTATTAAAAACATTCGGTAATCCCATTTTAATCTAACTGAACGGAGGATTTTCTTCTCATCGTGTTGAAAAATTGGATAAAGATTCAGGATCCTAAGTGTTCTTCTCTTCTACTTCTTCCAACAGTTACGATGCAACGATTGTTCTCCATTTAATACAGTCGACAGACTTTGTGACTGTGTCGCAATCAGAGTGAGTGCAAAGTGTGATAGTACTTTAGTATGCACGCTAGCGCTTTAGTATAAAACTGAAACGCGTACCCTTTCTAAATTAAATGATAGTCCGTTTACAATTTCAAATAATTACTTCGGTAGATATTAGATAGATAGAGGTATTAATTATTCGATAGAATAGAGTTGCCGTAGAGATCAATATTATCGCTATACAACAATGTTCTCTCTTTTATATACTTTTTTTTAATTTACGCACTTTATACTAAAAAATTGTACGATATATCGCGAAGTTATCAAACGATCGACGTTACACTTTGTTCCATTCTTGTATAACGCTAATATTGTTTAAATTAAGAACAAATATATACGAAAGGAAGGATGATCAATATGAAAATACCAAGCGTTTTCTATATTTAAGATATAGAAGACAAATCGGTGCCCGATTATTTTTATGGCAGCCTATTTACAAATGCAAAAATAACAAAAGATCCAAAGATTCATCTACTTTAATTTAACAAGTAAATAATTAATTACGATATCACCCTCAATATTTTCGTAAAACAAATATCCGACCCTTTTCTAATTTATCGTATTCTTCGAAACAAACGATTTATTTTTACAAAATCCAACATCTTACTTTACACCGTGAACAACCTCTTTTCAAAATCGCTACGCTAATTTCCTTCCTCGTGGAGGAAGCGTGCCTAAAAAGTCGATATCCTTCTGTTTGATATTATTCCCGCGTTAAGGGAGCCCGACACGAGCGTTCTGAATGCCGCGCGTGTAGATATTAATTTAGCCAGGCCGACAAAGTTCCGGGGAAAGTTAAAAAGGCTGCTTGCTCGCCCGGGCACACGCGTCCACCGTCGCGGCCGCATAATTTCCCGAAACTTTTTACGAGACAGGACACGACGCCCGCCAGTAAGATGATACAAACTAATCTCGAGCACCGACAAACTTTCAGTAGAGACGCTTGAAATATGCCTGACTGCGACCGCGCCAACGCATGTGCTAACTGCGAATACGGTTACGTGCATTAACGCTTCCTGAATCGTACGTAAAGCCTCGTTTAGATCAATCGTGTTACATGCTTGAATCCAAGTCGCTCAAATTTATATAAGTAGATTAACTTCGAGTTAACGTTCGTGCGAGTCAGGTTATGTATTTGAATCGAAGTCATCTTGAGTTCGGGTTTCTCTCATACGAGTTAAATTACTTGACCGAAGTCGTTTCGACCTCGAGTTTCTATTCGCATAGACCAGGTTACTTGGCTTGAAGTTGTTTTGTATGCAAGTACGTAATTTCACTTCCAGTAGGTATACGCTAGTTTCCTGTACAGTCATTCAATTGGCAATGAAACGCCTTTGAGCTTCGTGCACCGCGTGACCATCGATGATGATTCTGACTGCGAGCAAGTAGCTTTCGTTCCGAAGTTTCGACAAATTTTTACCGAACATCGATTAAGACATGTGTTAGAATTTAATCTTGAAGTTAAGATTAATAATCTTTGGAAGACGCGATGTTTATGTTGAAATAATATTCAGTGATGTTTATTAAACGGAACTACAGAACCAAATGTATATAAACGAGTGATATAAATAGCAACGTATACAAAAATTGTTGGCCAGTTACTTTCAGACTAGACTTAGGTAGTGACCCACGATCCCTTAAATACTTTGAGCTCCACTCTCTATACGGTAACGAGTATGACCTGTTCAAATGCCTGTGTGGGAGCCGGTGTAAGGGTACTTATGACTATGCGTGAAATATCGTTGTATTCCAACAACATGACATTACTTATAATACGTGAAATACAAGTTAAATTAAATTTTAACTTGAAAACTCGTTTAATTGCTCGCTATTAACCATTAAACAATAAATAACCAGTTCAATGACCAATTTCATCGATCGAACGAATCGTAAATTTCAACCCTCAATAATTTTTTAATAAGAATTAATCGATCAAATGGAGAATTTTACTCTAGTCGACCGCCTAATCGACGTCTAACGCTGCTTTCAAGATAATTATTATACTATTATATTTCTTTTAATATTAAATACCCGAATACTATTTGAGCGTGTGTGTGACGGGTCATTCTCGATGTTCCTACACGGTGCCCATGCATAGATGCATATCAGGATCATCTCTGGTACTACATAATGCATCGCCGCGATTCCAGTTCCCTTCTACGTTTGCCTGTATCTATTCGGCGTATACGGCGCATCGACTAACGTGTTTCAAATGGAGCCTTTTGTGGCTACCGACTCGACCGAGATTGAATATAAACGCGGGAATAAGAAGCCGTTTTATCACGCTCTCCGTTCAGCTTTTACTCTAGTGAAATTGAGGGCTTAGAGGCAAGGGCTTAGAAAATCGGGCAAATTCTTCGTCTCCTTCGTTCGCCACGAAAATGAAATGACACCGGGCATTGAGGATGGCCTCCGTCGCGCCACCGACCTATTCGTTTAATTCTCATGGTAATCGCTATTCGTGCTTTCGAATTTTCCGCGTTACACACCGTCCTGCTTCCTCCTCTACGTCGCGTGTCGTTCAACCGCACCGTGTACCAGCAGTACCACGGTAATTGAGTATTTTCGCTAACAGAAGTTCCGAGTTGGCTAATAGAATCGAAGATTTAACCATGTGCCCGTTTCCAACGCGATTACCTCATCCCCGCCTTAATCGCCTGCTCGATGCGGCGTGAATTTTCGAGCAAGAGGAAAATATTTAATTTTGGGGAAAGTTGGAACATCGTATCGACGTTTGGAAATGAAGCACAGTCGAGCCTGTATCCGAACATCCTTTATCCTGATAACGTCTGAACGTTCTGTTAGCCGGACAGATCTGTCTGCCGGGAAGATCGTTTTTATGTTGCAAATACTGTTGTTATACAGGTAATTGCGTGTGCCAGAGCATAAGCAGCAGATGAAAATGACGAGGACGCACCTTCTCACGCCAAAATTTTACACGGTTTGGCGGTTAGTAAGTATGGAGCTCTTAAATATTTATTAAGACAAACTGACAGTTTCATTGACCTCGAATGTTGGGATTTTTTATGGACGTTTGATCTTCTGGAATTTTAATGGGTTAACAGATTGTTTTAGTGATAGATATCTACGTACTGGATTGAGTGGGAAAGCTTTATGTGTAAATACAAGGTAATATTAAGTAAACTTTTTATTTTTCATATCGAAGGTAGGTAGAGAATTTTCAATATTATTGACAAGTTAAGATTTCCTGACTTTGATGCTTTAATTCTTCGCAATCTTTAAAATATACTCTGCCTACTTTTTTTTATATTTCTGTTTTTAATGTTTTTTAACTTTTTAGTAAAAGCATAGTGGTTACATATTTCGACGTTAGTTTTCTGTTTTTCACAGATAGAATTAAAATACGATATATTTATCCGTGGAAGGAAATTTATTGCTTGATGCAAGTTATTTTTTAATACGTATGGCATTTAAAGTGAATTATTTATCACACGTTTATGCATATACTGCTATTCTTTTTACAACATGTGCGCCCGAACAATATACAAACAATGTATATGAGTATACAACGTTACATTGATTTATTACATACACATACGATCGTGCGTAGAAAAAGGGATAAATATTTCAAAAACCCTAAAAACAAATTAATCGCATCCTCACCGATCGACCCAAACGCCAAATCGCATCCAATCGTTTCGTTTCACCGCCATAAACAAAACCCAATATCTTCTTTCTCTTTTTCGTACAACGACATTAACACCGATTAATCGATGGAACAATGTAACACAGGTGCATCACCGATATATACAAAAGACGTCACCGGTTCAAACGTAGATCGAACGAGCATTTGAAAATTTGAAATATCGAAACAGCATTGAGACAAAACCTATCGTTTGAGAGGGCGGAATTCGTGGGATAAGACGAAGGCACGTGGACGAGAAAAATATGAGCGTTCGGAAAAGGAGCAGAGAGTCGAAGACGAGCACGCACGCACGGTATCGTTAAAGTGCAACTGACGCATGATTCAACGTTCTGTCGTGGAAGAGGATCCGAAACGAAGAGCCCGCACCTGCAGGGCACTTTGAAGTAAGGTAGGTAATCCCTGCTCGCACGACGGCTACTAAGCCTCCATGATTTAGAAGCTCTTGGAGTATTTTAAGAGTCCCCTTTGCTCTGCCACCCCCGAAAACAGCCGCGTACAAATACTCGGACCCGCGACTGGAATGCAACACCGGGACCATCGTCGTTTTTGATTTCTTAATCCCTGTCGTCCCATGTATCGGGTAGTTGATCGAAAGCAGTGAAACAGTGACTGGTTCAGCAGCGTAGAATGGACAAATACAAGATGAGATACAAAGATGTAAAGAACGACGTTTTCAATTTTGAGAGAAGAATTACGCGATCAGCTTGCCGCATATTCGTCTTCTAAATTAATAATTAATATGCCGATGAATGGTGAATGAATAATGGTATATCGTGAAAGAATATTAATTGTCGTAAATTGTAAATTAATATTGTTAATTGATAGTTAACGATAAGTGAATTCAGAAGCGTATATCGAATATTGGGGTGTTGTTGAGAATAATATGAAATATGTTTGACGATTAATAATTGGATCTCGCTGTTAAGAAAAGTGTTAAAAATATTGTTCGCGCGCTACAAGTCACGATAATGATCGTTAATATAGTAAATATATCAAATACTACGATCAATAATTAAATTACCTATTATCGTCTATCATTTATAATAGACGTCGTACTAATCGAATTAATAATAAATTAATAAACGAAAATAAATTTTGTTATACGATATACAACAAACAAATATAAAAGCTATAAATGCAATTAAACATTCTGAAACATGTTTAAAAATCATGTATCATGAGATTATCAGAACTGTAAGGAATTAAAAAGAGTAGATATTAGATATACCTATTATCTTTGTGAGTTTCAAAAAATGAATTATGTTTTTTCTATTTATTTATTCAATCATATATAGCGTAAAGGATATTCTGTGAAAGTTTTATTAAAAAATTCCGAAAATTGACAAAATTATAACTAAAATTGTCTAGCTGGTCAAACTTGTCTGGCTGACCTATAACGTCTGGGTCTACTTCGAGAGAGCTTCTAAGTAGCACACCGTGGTTGATTAGTTGATTAAGTTATTGTAACATAAAATACGAAGCGACACAGATATATGAAATGTTTTATTTGAAAATGAGGAAAATAATTCTATATTTATATACATTTCATCTTTAGTAAAGGAAACCGTTGGAAGCAAGCAACTCCAAATACAACTGTTGGAAAAGCAAAGGGAACGTGAGAAGAAATACAAAGATCTCCCAGTCGATCTTGGACAATAAGCCTGTTGAAAGAGATATAACGCGAAGTAACAAAATTCTACCCTAACTCTGTATCGTGTAACCAAGATCTTGAACACAGAACTTGCTTTCTTTATATACGTCAGAGGGAAATTTGAATAATATCAGCGAAATTATAAAGTGACGACACGTTGTTGATCAATCGATTACAGATGAATGTGAAGTTCATAATATCAATGATTTCTTTCCTGTTATACTTTTTGTCTGCGTTATATAAAATATCTTGGTTACTTTATTTAAAATACCCAAGTCGTTGAAGCAGGTTGTCTCGTTAATTATGTACACGATTATTTTTGTTATAAAGGAATTCGTTTCATACGTAGTATATAAAATAGTTGTAGTATTTATGTCTATATAAATTTGCTTCAAATTAACGACAGTGACCATTACATAGTATCAAAAAACTTTTATTACATTTTCGTCTATAATTTAACACCAATCCTTCGTTTTAAATTATCATAAATCTGTACAAAATCGACGACTTTAGGATTTCCTAGTACGTATTGGGAATTTGAAGTAGATCTAGACACCATGAATCAGACAAACGACTCGTAAATACAATAGATGCTTTTAAATCTTTACGTTTCCAAGATGAAGATGTTTCGATGCGTTCCAATAATATTTAATCGTTTTTATATTTCTCTATCCATTTAGAAAATTAAATATATTAATTTCATTGGTACGGAAAAATTGGTTTTATAATTTCCTAAAATCATTATTTAATTTATAGCAATGCGGTCATCGTGTACGTCTCGTATTGATTTAAAGGATTCGATAGACTTTCGAAATTTATTTTGTGAACTCGAAAGAAATTTATGTTGATAAGATGAAACTATTACGACTCTTCTAAAAGAAGGAGAATGTTTTATGATTGTCTTAATTCAGGCCATGCTAATTGTGTATAACGTTTACATTGTTATAATTCATAAAAGAGGCCAGAACTATGAAGCAAATAGTATACGTAATAAGTAAACATTGCAAAAGCCTTTTAGAGCGTTCTCTATGATAATTTACGCACGTGAGACACGCTTTTTCATTATTTCGAAACGTCTGCGGATATTCTTAATTATACGTGGAATATTTTTCGATGTATTCAAAACGAATCTAAAAGTATAAATTCGATTAAACATCGAAAGAGCAGAACACATTTAGGAAAGATCTAGTGTATTTATTAAATTTGGCTATCCGATCTATGTCGCCGAGGGTTTCCTTAATTATATTTATAAAAATATGAATTTACATAAACCATAACGTAATAATCCCCATATAACGTAAAATACTAAACAAACTAAAATTTGCCAGAGTTCTCCAATGTAACGAGTAGTTGATCGAACGCTTAAATTCAACAGTGTATATAAACGTCAAGTATTAAAACGAAAAAGGAAAAGAACAAAGAACAAAAAAATCCAAAGTCCAATATCCAAAAAACGAAAGATGCTCGATCCCGGGGACAATTTGTTCAAATATCGAACTAAAAGTAGAGAATTAGACGGGAGTGCGATGTTGCGCGATTCGAGCTCTGAAGCACATTAAAGTCAGATCCTAATATTCGAGCGGAAAGGTAGCCTGCACCTTTCGGATCTCCATTCCTCAAACAACATAATCCCCGGAGACTAAACTTCTTTCCGACGTTCCACGGGCAGCCACGTCAAACGAGCACACATCGTGAGACCGAGAAACGGACGGAAGACCGTGTAGAGGAAGAGAGGATGGTATGAGATCGGTAGCACGGAGAGAAACAGAAGAGGAAGAGAGTCTGGACATCCGGAGGCAATGGCCCTCTTCAGTAACCGTAGCTCGCTCTCGAGCTACCCTCCTGGGCTACCCACCACCTTTTCCGACCTACGAACCTACCCACCGCCTTCCCTTTTCGCTCGTTGAATCTAATTACACCCGCCAAGACCCACCCGCTCGAGAGGGAGACACGTAAAGCTGCTAAGAGGAACGGAAGAAGAGGTCGTACGGTCCCTGGAGCGGAGCAAGAGGGACAACGGGACTCGACAAAGGGGGGTTGGAGAGTCGAAGGTTCGAAGGAGAAGGAAGGAGAGACCCGGAGAGATACAGAGAGAGAGAGGAGAGCGTGGAAAAGCAGAGCGTTGCCAAGCGACGGGAGCCATCTTGGAGGGTTGCAGCCACTAATGGCCTAATGAATTTAATGGAGGCTTCCCGGCATAGAGTAGCAGGAGAACTGAGAACCGAGAATAAGAGGGACAGAGCAAGAAGGAAGCGTGTTCCGAGTGGAACCGTGAGGAAACTTTAGGCGAGACAGAGAGGATGAGAGCTAGACGTCGTCGTCGACATCGTTGTCGTTCTCCTCGTGCGTCTCTAATTCTCTTCTCCACGGAAGAGAAAGCTGGCCAAACGTTGCTGGTGACGAACGAGAAGCAATGGAAAGGTACAGCATGGAACGGGACGTTGGATGATGATAAAGAGAGAGAGAGAGGAGAACTGGCGACGTTAGAGTCGGGGTTTCCTGCTAACCGAACCCTACGCCTGGAAGACCGAGCCTGGTCTACCTTACGACTCTTGGATTTTCGCAATTAAGTAAAGGGCGAGTGGTTGTCGCCTTCGAGGGAGCGGACTTATACTTCTGTCCGCGAAATTGCTCCTCGAAATATACATAATTACATACTTTTATAAAATTCTATTTGACGTTTTCAACAATTACTTTTATTTAAGATTCTCAAAGAATTGTCAAAGAAGACAGATGTTATGCGAGCGAGGTATCTTTGGTAAATAATATGGAGGGTGTTTGTTGAATGAACAAAAATTTATCAATCTACTTGCAGGATGATTATGAAATATCGTGTACACTATCGTTCAAAAGTCAAGACGCTTGTTTATTTTTGATTATGTAATATAAGCGTTATAAGGTATCTTAATCAGAAAATTACAGATAAAATTGATTGGTAATCATTCCTTATATAATAAGATATTATGATGTAATTAAACTGATTCTTAAAGGCCAACTAGTATCGTAGATATTACGAAAATTCCTAATTTTGACATTTTTTACGTCTGTCGGCGATTTAATAATCCATTAATTGTCACGGTCACAGTTTGGAAACCGTATCAAAGAATTTGTATAAACTTCAATAGCGTCAATAGCAACCGTCAAATGAGAATTTTCTTTTTGTTTAACGTTTTAGAAACAGATTGTAAATGACTTGCAGTGCAATAATGGTAAACGTATATAACATCGTAACAACCTTCGATCGAAGCGCAGGCTTATTAATAAAAGTTTTACGCGACCCCGTGAACCTCGAAATCGGATAAATCCGAATCGAAAAACACGTGTGCTCGAAAATGACCCTTGAAAGGGTTTACTCATTGATAACCAACGCATACGATATGAGATTATTACGAAGATACGAAAGTTAAAACGACAGTTGTACCACGCTTTGCCTATGCGTAGATAATGTAATAATGTTTCTATCTCTTTAATTGGTCTGCTCGTTTATTTACGTAGCACTTGACAAATAGAACAATATTTGAACGAGGGGGATGAGCACGTTTTTTTCACGAATTACCTCTTTCAATCTAGATCATGCACATAGTACGTACATGCTTGTCCGAATCATTTGCTTACAGTTATATTATAAGAAAGAAAATTATAAATCGACGCTTTAATCTTGTGACTTTAGAGTCGAATTCCGAAACGATGGATTTTAAATAATTTCGTCGAAAAAACACTCGAGACTCGTATAACGTTTTAACATAAACGCGCAGCAACTTTTATGCTTTAATTCACTTTCTTTAAAGCGTGGGTGTCTATTCGCTTCCAATGGTACGTAGTTTTGGTATCTGCGCGTGCGTGGATGAACTATGAGCGATCAATCCCGAATTTCAGAAACTCTCTTCGTCGAAGATGTACACGCTTTACAGCTATAGCCACTCGCGACATAAAGACGAAACTTGCAGCTCATTTTTAAGCAGATCAAATAACGAACGAGTACACGGTAATTCTGCGTGTACTTTGAAACTATTAGATACACGTGATATTACGTTTATTACATTCATAATAGGCACTGACGTGGTATCGGAAGAAAAATAAGCAAGAAATTTCCAAAGCTTATACTTGTGGAATTACAAGGTAATTTGACTATATACACAATGTACATATACATAGTATATATATATGTATGTAGACTTATTCGAGATTTTATAAAAGTAAATTAAGAAATGACAATATTTATTATATTCATAAAGCAATAGTAGACCGTATGAAGAAGAAAACATGTGGCGAGAGATAGAGTTTGCTACTTAAAAGCTCTTTACAAAGATTCGCAGGTGCTTAACGCCGAAAGAACTATAAACATGAAGCAGAATGAAAATCAAGCGTTCGGAAAATGCGAAGACGCAATGTTCAAGAAACTTTAGTCACGTCGATTTGGCCCAGAAACGCGAACAGAGAGTCGTAGTACATAAAGACCAAAGTTCTGCTTCTTATCAGCGAAGACAAGAAAACCAAAGAACCGTCTAGCCGAAATCCACATCGCTCTAGAAATGGACCGGTGAACGTGAAAGCAGTAAATCCTTCTCGATGGAACGCTTCTAATTACGAGTACATTGTGTCCACGTGTCGGGGTGATTTATAAAATTTGTCCACGTACCTGGTTCGATTGCGTTCAGCAGGTAGATCAAACGAAAGAAAGAACGCCTTTTTACGCGTAACGCGGTCTAATTTTGATACGCGAACAAGGAACGAAAAGAAAATTTCGTCCAAGAATATTCTTCGATTTCTAAGCCAAATAAAATGCATGCGCGTATGAAGATTTTTGAGCGACTGTGTGCGTACGTCGAGAATGGTAGCCAAATGAAAAATCGAACGATCTGACTCTAACTGTTCCTCATAAAATTACAAGCATCGTTCGATTTAAAATAGTCAGCTTGCTATCCTGCGATATAAAGTTACAACTACTCGTATCGCGTATCGACAAAACGTTCGTTTTATCCTTCGCAGCGAATAATTGGCGGCAAATTGGCTCTCGATAAACCAAATCAACGATCTAAAATCTAAAAATCCTAATTGCAACTACTGGCGGCCAAAATTGTAAATAGGTCACGCGATTCGTCGCCAATCAGCCAGCGATTTCTCTGGCACAGTTCGCCGGTTGATCCAGTGTCGTGGGAGGCGAGGAAGCCGGAAGAAGTACGTAAAGAATGACAAGTCCCGTCTCTTTTCCGACAGGGCAGAGAGAGCCACGGTAAAGATGGGTCGAAAGGGGGAGGCATTGCATCCGGAAAATAAAGGAAAGTAGCGGCGGTAATCCAGAGCGCAGGCCAGGGTCTTACCGAGGCTTCTACGGATGTTTATTGAGTCGGTACGCGCACGCGCTACATGCAACACTATCATCTCATCTCATCCGGTCTCGTCTCATCGCCCGTGTACCTCGGCCCAACTCTTTCCTCTTCTCTGTTCTCGCGTCTCGCTTCCTTTCCTCGCTGATTTTTTCCCACCTATCCCTGTCCATTCCCTCTCTTCGCTATGTTCCCTCTCCTTCTTCTTCTATACAGTTTCATCTGATTTTCCCTCCTCCCGCCAGTACGCTTTTTCATACCAACCCTGTCTCTTCGTGCGCTCTTTGGATCTTGTTTTTCCTCCCCTCGTCCCTCGTTCCTCCGTATTCTCTCTATTTTCCCCAGCTCTGTCTTTTTGTTTCCACCCATTTCCACACCCACGTGTGTTCGTTTCTTCGCCAGCCCTGGCTTCGTCTCTCTACACCTTATCCCCAGTCTTCACGACGTCCATTCAATCCTATCTCATCCGACGGAGGTTAGCCCGCACCTCACGCAACCCTGCCGTTCTCCTCTCTTCGACCGGCAAGGTTCATTCATTTCTGGCAGCGGCCAAAGGAAATCGAGACCGTCCTGGAAGTCGATTACGAGTGTCATTTCTACATGACGCCCTCCCCTTGCCCCTTTCTATTCTCCGCTGAGCTTTTTCTAGCGATACACCCTCTGCCAACCGACACGATTCCTCTAAATAACACGTATATTATAGAGGAGAACCGAAGGCTGGCTGGATCTTCGAATCGTTGTAGATATCGCTCCAAGGAACTCGAAATATCGAAACTATATCTGCCAGACTGGATATTTTATCAAAGGGTCGTGGTCGAGTGGAATTTATAGCACGAACGCTGATAAATTAAAATTGAAAGATTATCGAGAATGGAGATTACGTCTCCGTGGTGGGCCAGTCGAAAAGTATAAGTCAAGAGGCACTTGTAATATTTCAAATGTTACGTCATATCGTCCTTACAGAGTAAGTATCGTACTCGATTTAGAAACGTTCTTCCTCTTTCGAGAATCGTCACTCGTATTTATTATTTATTTTCATCGCAAATATTCAGTTTGTCTTTCAACGGTATTTGTAACAGTCGGGACATTGTACAGAAATTAATCGAATTAAGCGAAGAACGTCATTATACTTACCCTGTTTCGTGCAAAATTTGATTCGTACTCTTTCGTTCGCCGTATAATGTGTAATGTAATGTAAAACAATCAACGAGCTAGACTTTTAAACAACTTATGAACGATACAATTCGATACTTCCATGTACATATATTAAATCGAACGTTAAGTGAACATTATTCGTTCGTATTAAACGAAAATTAGTCTGAAATATTAGTCTTACGTTGTTTAATTCTACATTTCCAAATTGTCTAAAATTTCAGCGTAAAGCTCTTCGAGATAAGTTTCAAGATGGGAAATTAAGTTTACGCGAATACAGATAATATGACGATATTACGATACTGCTGGCAGCAACGATGAAATAATGTATTCGCAACAATGGTTACAATAACGATTCGCAACTGTCATTAAAATCTGTGAAAGCAGCCAGTGAAGTACCCAGTAAGGGTAAGCGAATGAGTAAATAAAACCGGTTTTACGATTAAGAGATTAGTCGTCGGATTTTGGCACGATCACTGTGATTACGCGTCTTATAATATTTTAGTACAGGCGATTAAAGGATTGACTTCACGACCGATTCCAGATTTTCTTCTCGCTCTTCCTTTCAAATCTTCTACAGAGAAAACAATTTTTCCTTCCGTTGCGCGATCTTTCATCGACGATCGATATAATTTTTCGAAATTTTATTTCAATAACGCGTATAATGATTTTATAAATATTTATAAATACACGTTTAATAAAAAATAGTATAATTGTAATAATATTATAATCGTGACAAATTGATGATATGTCTGCTTCGTACACAAGTATTATATTATTCGAATTGAAAGTCATTTCTTTCGCAGGAAAATATGAAAACTCAAGAATTATTATCTAATTAAAGTTATCTAAAGTTATCTCGATCGATTAGATATTATCAAGTGACAAAAGCAAAATTAAAATACCGATAACGAGGTGCTAAAGAATGAAATATCTTCCATTCTTAACATTCAGCTGACAATCAAATATTCAGTAAGTATTAAAATATCCGCTGATATCAGTTTCTTGCGATTAAAAATCATAAACGATAGTCGTTTCCTTTTCTTTCTTCTTCTTTTTTTTTTTTTATTTCGGATTTGTCTTAACTTTTGGTATCTTAAATGAAATTAACTTAATGTTGCTGATTCCTGCAGACAAAACGCCCTTTATTTTATGCATCGCTCAATGAATACCGTCGATTCTCATATTCCCTTACTCTCCTCTTTGCTTTATTTGCTCCTTACTTTTTTAGTATGTTTGACCTGATTTCTTCATACATGGGACACTCGCATGGTACATAGGCAGACCCTGTTTTCTGTTTCTCTTGTATCGTACATCCGACATGGCAGCCTTAGCTTTCCCTCCCTCTATTTTGTGCCTTGTCCCAACTTCTGTCGTTACTGTCCATCCTCGTTCTCCTGGCAATCTTAGCTGCGCCATTGTCCGTTTGACTGTTAAAGGAGCGTCCATCTTCAGATAGTCAGCCTTTTCTAATGTTTCGATCTATTTGATATTTCTATAGGTTTCGCCATAGGTAGGTTTTGATCATCTATTTCCGTCTTCTCCGATCAGATTCTACTGTACGAAGGCGAATATCTAAATCTAGCTTGCTTTCTTCGAAAGAAGTCCCAAGGACACGTTTATCGTAAAACATCGCGCGGTAATTCACAAGGGGTAAGTTTCGCCTTCTTAAATCATAGCAACAGGGCGATGGGTTCGCCTCGTTTAGGAATAAGAGTTCAGGTGAAAGTGTTTGAATGTAAGAAGAGGTTGGTGATGATGAGTGGCGCAGGAAGAGCAGAAGCGCAGAAGAATAGGTAGCCAAGAATGCGAAGTAGGGTGATTTTGTCGGGCCCTCTAAGCGGTGGGATTAAGTGCTACGTAAATTCTTCCGGCGCGGCGCCAGCCTGTTCTTCCTCTGTGTTCCTGCGGATAAAGAATCGCCGCTTGGTTAAACACAGGCCAAGGGAAAGTGAAAGTTTTTCGAAAGGTCGAAAGAGGTTGAGTTGTATTCGAATATCAATTCTAACGATACACGTAATTTAGAAGTAACAGTACGATAATAACATAGTTTATACGTCAATTTTGTAAGTGGAATGATATATCGAGATGAATAGCTTGAAAGTATAGATTTTATATTTTATTAGGAGTAAGGAGAAATTGTAAATAACGTATATAAAGAAATTAATGGATTAAACTGTTAACTTTGGTTATAAAAATGTAATGTTTATTAGTTCACGCATTAGCATGATTTACGGAATATGTTTATCAGTTTTATTGAGCAATCGAGTTATCTAAGCGAATGAATAATAATTTGAGTGATAAATTTTAAATTAGCCAGAAATGAATTTTATGATTTTCTCCCGATGTTCGAGAAGTTCTATTTATTTTATTTTTAAATATTTGCTAAAGCATTGCATAGGTACATATATGTAGTATGAAAGGTACATCCTTGAATAATTTGTATATTTACAATTTATGAAAAACTTAAACAACAAGTTAAACTGCTAAAATTAATATTATTTTAATATGCTGGTATGTTTCTCTTTTTATTATAAAAGTTGTTTCAAATGTTGCAAATTCCTGAAATGTAATATAACGTCATCTGTCGGTACACGTTACATTTATGTAAATAATTTCCTCGTTTCTTTGTACATACATACATAGAATACAATTATAGTCTTTAATTATATTTCGAAATTCTATTATGCGCGTGAAGACAATTGTTCATAAATTATGAATAACAATAAATTGATGTAATGTAGAATAATAAATCCTGGGTATACCAATTATTATCTGCAGATATGTTCATATGTACGTAAACTACATTATCGATGTAAGTTAAATTGATATAAAATCATAAAATTTTAATTTGCTGTATGTATATGTTCAAAATTTAATATTTCCATTGCAAATAAAATTTCCTAAATGGTATTTAAGAGAATGTCTAATGACTTCGTAAATTGGATTTATACTTTGAGCCACCAAAAGAAAATAATTTCTTATGCTGTTTAAAAATATTAATGCGAATTGTAAATTTTCATAAATATAACAATTATATTTGAAAAAAATAACTATATATAATTTTATTTTCTTCTTAATTATCATGAACGTTGTTACTACTAGCCAGAAGAAAAAATAGTATAAATATTATATATTTGAATTATACTATTGCTATTTCTTATAACAGTGTAAAGAAATTTTAAACCAGTAATGTATGCTGGAAATTTTACTGACAATTAAATTTTTTGAATATAAATTATTGCGTTACTATATATATTTTTTACTTTACATTGCGAATATAAAAATTATAATAAGCAAAAATATTAAATAGTAATACTTATAGAAGTGTAAGAAATTTGGAGAATACTTGTTTCAAGGTAATAATTATAGAGAATGTGTCTAATTATTGTAATTTTACTTCAAAATATTTAAATATAAAGATTTTCATCCATCGCTAAAAATAATTTCAAATAGCACCGGATATTCCCGCCAATCTGAACAGGCCATTGATATGGTCTAGTATATATATGTATTATGTCTCAACTATTAAAATTTACATCATCGATAATGTAGAAATTGATATACAGATTAATAGAAACAGAATAAAAAAGTATTTGTAATATATAAAATATAAATACATATTTGCCTATTCCAAGGATTTTTAGAAAAATTTGTTATCTGTTCTATTACATTGTTTATTAATACCAAATATATTAACTAATTAAAATTTTAAAAATATCTGTAAATATTTCTTATCATATTTAAAACTGTAATATATGTAACTGGTGATAATTTACATAAATATTATCGTTTATCAACGATAATTGTAACATAATTTTATACATTACAAAATAGATTTCTATGAATTATATATTCGGTCGTTGTTTTTTTTTATATCCTCTATTTTTTCTTTCTTTATGTACTACAAAATAGAAATCATTATAAAAGTAAGAAAAATATACGTAGTTTTTATGTGAGGTGACCATCGTTCGTTTACACTACCAATGGTTATACATCAGGTGCGGAAGAAATTTGTGTAAGCGGATGGAATAATACGTTGATACGTTCACACTTATCGTCATGGCTCCGTTCGTATGGAGTTTTAGAGGGAACATCAACCGGTTTTTAATCGATGTTCAGATATTACAATATCTTATCATACTGATTGGTCTATTTAATTTGTCTCTGTGTCTGTACGAAGATCAAGTTGGAAAATTTGACTGGTAAATTATTTGGAATCCTTGAACAAACGTTGATTACAATGCTGAATCTCTTAAATAATGCAGTAGCATGTTACCGTGATTTGACAGCGTATCAGTTGTGTCGAATCATTCTCGATAAACCATTTGTCGTTGTGCTTGCAGGAAGCAGAATTATGTCGGAAAAATTAAATTCGCCAGTTTTGATACTGTCTCGACTGCAAAAAAGATTATTGTTGCTACCGAAGAAAATGTTATTGCTGCGCTGAATCTAAAGTCAGGTGGGCTATAAACATTGACGTAAAGCCGTTTCGATTAGATATGCGAAACTTTTTCATTTGTTTAATTTTACATATACGTGTGAATATAAATTTATCATATTTAATCGAAATCTTTGAAATTAGCTGAAAAGATCAAGAAGTATATAACATTTGTCTTTGCGCTATTTTTACAATTTTAAACTTAGTATTTTATTACAATTTTATTAAACATTCATTCGCAATGTGATTATATGATATCGTACGTATATGTAAACTATAAAAGTATAAATTATAAAAAAGATAGAAAGACATAATCTTTTGGTTTAGGACAAATACTATGGAGACGTGTATTAGAAAAAGGATATGCAGGTCGGATTCGAGCATTGGGTGGAATTACAGATGGAGATCTTGTTTCTGTAAGTGGAGGTGTACCGGCTATTGTTCGTGCATGGGATTTGGCTACTGGACATATACTTCATGAATGGCCAATTGCTGAACAAAACCACGATAGGTTTGTTAATATCATATATTTTAATTAAACATAATTCTATTTGTATTATAGATAATTAATTGTTTCCAAAGATAATTTGAATGTTGAAAGAAAATTTTTATATTACTTAATATTAATGTTATAGATTTATTAACAAGATTTGTTTTCATGAAACAGTTATAATATACAAAATAAAATGTAATTATCATTATTGGTTTTCAGACGTTTCTCACCATTTATATCCTTTTCTACACTGGGATTGTACAGTGCTAACAGGTTTCTTTATCCTTATTTAATGCACAATCAATAATATCTTTTTACATGCTACATAATTATATCTCACAGTAATATGTTATTACACTGAATGTTACTTTCACGTTATTACGCATTTACCAGATAGTTCCAGTGTAAAGAAATCTGTAAAGGATTTTGTAAAACGTAATACAATAGAACAAAACGATGAAAGATTTTTTACAAGATGAAACAAGATGAATTCATTAAGCAACTAATATGAACTGCTTGAGATCTTTTTAAGTTTCATATATTAAAATATATCTTGTTTTGTATTCAAAAATATTTCATTTCCTAATTATGATCAATTTCTATAAAATAATTTGTTTTTAAACATGAAAGTATACAATAATTTTATAAATGTTATATTTCAGCAGCACATAATATTTTACATTACATATACTGATGTTACTGATGATAAAATCACTTTTTCATATTTCATATTTCATATTAATCGTTTTCAGAATTAAAGATGTGAAATGGCATATAAAAGATGGAACACTACACCATATTTTACCAATTTATAATAGTGGTGTAGAAGTAACATCCTATGACAGTAAAACAGGAGATAAATTGAAAACAAGAAGGGTCTCAGCACCATTTATAACTCAAGAAACAGAGTAAGAAATTACTTTATAAAGTAGAAATATGTTATATTAGTAAAGAGTTCAGTATATTTAAAATTCCTACGTAATAAAATTTTTATAATTTGTTATCTTTTAGATGTGTTTTAACAGCTCCATATTTAGCTTGCTTAAAAGGAGACAGTTCAGTAGCTATATTACTTTTGGTACATTTATTTGATACACATTCTCAACCACAATCAGTTACGATAAATACCATATTTGGTGCCGGTGCACAAGGTCCATATCATTTAGAATCAGTGTTAGGTGAAGAACCTGTTGTATCAATTAGCGCAGATAATAACCAACGGAAACGTATTCTTCTTGTTGGAGAGGTACCTGTTCCTATCCAAAGGGATATAGTAGAAGATTCAATGCTCTATATTGTTTCAGTTGATAATGAAAAAGTACTTTTAGAAACAACTTATAAAAATGGAGTAAGTATTTTAAAATTTAACTGTATTAAAAAAGATTTTTTGAATATTAATTAACAAAAATACTGAAAACTTCTGTTGATATAATTCTAGGTAACAGAAATTGTTGCTTCGGAACTTTTAACATCAAAACCTATGCCAAAATTATCTATCGTTGTAACACATAATTCATTACTCTCACCAACAATTATGGCTTCTGTTTGTCCTCGACAAACAAAAGGTGTAACTTGTCGTCATTTATTAGCTTCGGAAGATCACAGCGTTGCGCTGCTACAGCATAATAAATTAGTGTGGGCTAGGGAAGAAGCGCTTGCTAGTATTGTAGCAGTGGAGATTATAGAACTACCTATGTCAGATAGAGATCAAGAAATAGAAACAGAATTCGATCAGAAAGAGAGTAAGTATAAGCTATAATATATATGCTTGTCATATTTGTTAAGGCACAGCAAACGTTATGATAAAATAAATTAAATATTTTTATATAAGATCATTAAACGAGATATTAAAAAATAATACTATAAAGATTGATAATTATAATATTAAAGATTCACATTAAGATTTGTAATAAGTGTCTATCTGTTATAAGTAATTTAATTGCAACATTTCTTATATTTCACATAAATATTTTGATATTTATAAGATGTAAAGCATTTTTTAATGCAAGTAAGTAATACTTGTATAAAAGTAATATTCTGATTAAAAATATTTGTATTATCATGTCTTCATTTCTATATTATTACTTAGAAAGTATTAAACAGCTTAATGTTACAGTTTAATTGTAACACACACAACAATAAATAAATCACATTATATATTCTCAACTTATATCTTAATAAGAAAAATATTAGTTATGTTGTATTAATTACATTTCTTTTGTGAATGGCTGCTGGCAGGTATTGATGTAGACAGTTCATGTAAGTAGTGGAGCAGCAAAGGCTGGTTTGAAAATTACTTTATTCCTGCTGTTTATTAGTCTTATAGGCACGTTAATTTTCTTTAGAAGCTCAAGAAAATATAAACGAATTAAGTGCAGACTAGTAAATATTTTTATCTTTGCTATTTAAGAAAGTTCCTACAATGTTATTATTTGCATGATAATATAAAGTATATTAATATAGACTTTTTTAATACAACAGTATGTTTAAATTTGCCTTACAAATAGAATATTGAAGCATTATGCATGAATGATAAAAAAAGATAATAATAATTATTATACTTGAAAATTTAATTGTGCTTTACTGTAATTTTTTATTAACATATATTATTAATATTGTAGTTGTTTGTTAGGTTTGCAGTTCAGAAGTTTGTTGTTCCTTTGGTTTTTATGATAAATATGTTATAAAAAAATAATTTACAATATTAATATTATACATATGACATATTTTATAATTTTATGTTGTATCTAGGGGATGTATTGAGCATGATGTTTAGAAGAGTCAGTTCTCAACTTAAACAAGCAAGAACATTCTTCCAGTCCATATTAAGTCTCACACCTCAACAGTCCAATCAACGTACTGACTTAGTACGGGATAAATTTGGTTTACATAAAATGATTGTCCTTGTTACATCAGCGGGAAAAGTATGAAAAATTAATTGATTAATTAACATATATTTATATATTTAGTTCAAATCATACATTTAGTGTTAATCCTTGATTTTATATATTTATAGTTATATGGTATTGAAACTAGAAAAGGTGAAATTATTTGGCAACTTAGGGTACGAGGTATTCGAGGTTTTAATAAAAGATCCGATGCAATAATTTTATATGTACAACGTGGTAGCAGACATTTTCCATATCCACCGCAATGTGCGTTATTGGCAGAGGATAAAGTATGTATCGTATACATTGAAACATTAATTCAATATAAATAGATCTCTTATTCGATTTTAAATATTTTAGCAAACGGGAGAAGGAATTGTATATACTTTTAATCCGATTACTGGTCAACCATTAGATGGTTTAACAAAATTAGGATATAGAGTAAAGCAATCTATGTTACTTCATGTAACGACGGATAATTTTCTGCGAGGTATACTTATTTTTGACACACGAGATAAAGTTCACGTATATCCTGAAGGTGCAACTACAATTGCTGCATCGCTCGCTAAAAATACATATATATTTACTGCTGATCAAACAACTGGAATATTGTCTGGATATTCTTTATCATATAGTACAGCTCAAGTATGTATAAGCTTATTTAGCAAACTTTCTAAATATTCATCTTAATTTCATCCTTTAGGAACTCATTTCCCATAAAGTATGGGAATTACTGCTGTCACCAAAAAACCAAAAAATAACACACGTCGTATCGAAAAATCCAATTGAACGTGTTCATTCCCAGGGTAGAGTTCTAATTGATAGATCAGTTCTATATAAGTATATTAACCCTAACTTAGTCGCAATAGTAACTGAGGGTGTTGGACGCACTCATAAAGGTACGTTTATTATGCTGCTGTATAAAAATATTGTAATTATTGAAGTTCCATATTATATATATATATATATATATATATATATATATATATATATATAACTAATTTAAAAATAATTCACGACTTACAGATACGCTTAATTTATATTTATTGGATGTGGTATCTGGAGCAATGATATTTTCTATTATGCACAAGAGAGTTCGTGGCCCAGTCCATGTTGTGCATTCAGAAAATTGGATGGTGTACAGTTATTTTAACGAAAAGAGTCGTAGAACAGAAATTGCTAGTTTAGAATTATTGGAAGGAAAAATACAGAGTAATACCACAGGTATTGTTCACGCCATTTTTTATAATAATTATTTTGATTCATATCCTTGTTCTTGTTTATATTAAATATTATAAATTCAATATCTTATTCTAGTGTTTTCATCGTTAGCTACAACTAAGTTGCCAATTGTAGAAAGACAAGCTTTTATTTTCCCATCAGCAATAGAATCTATGCGGGAAACTATTACAGAGAAAGGTATCGCGAATAAACACATCATAGGTATGTATGTGAATTGTATAACTAATACTTTATAATTAGTACTATAGTACTGTACTAATAATTTATAAATAGGAAAACGTAATTGTTTATAAATTACTTTTTATATGTATTAGTGGCCCTAACTAATGGCGGAGTATTGGAATTACCGTGGATAGCGGTAGATCCACGGCGGACTATTAATCCCGAAATACGCGAAGAAGGTGTCTTACCATATGTCCCAGAAATATCTATCCATACGGAAGCAATAATTAATTATAACCAAAGCGTCTTTAGGGTTTCCGGCATTCATACTAGTCCTAGTGGCCTTGAAAGTACTTGCTTAGTTTTTGTATACGGCCTTGGTAAGTACTTTAAGATACAACTTTGTTTTACCGTAATTTTACTAATCACTGAGGGACTAATACATTTAACCCACTAGTAATGTATTAAAATTAGAAAATTGCAAGTAATTATGCGTGTAATACGATGTTCGCAGACTTGTTCTACACACGTGTGGCACCGTCTAACACATTTGACGTTTTGATAGAAGATTTTGATTATTATCTTATTGTGATAGTATTGGCAGCGCTTTTAATTTCGTCGTACATCACAAAGAAACTAGCATCCCAGAAAGCGCAAAAGCAAGCATGGAAATGATGTTTGATTTTTCTAGAGAATCAATACATTACATTCTTAAATATTTGTTCACTAAAAGCAAGACGTTTTGCTAATAATAATTTGTAAAAAAAATACTGTTTTATAAAAAAAAACAAATGTTACTGCAATGTGTATGTTAACAATTTATTATCTTACCTAAAGTATCAGAATATATATATATATACATATATATAATATATATATATATATACATGTATTATTTATCCTTTTATTAGTACAGGACGCACACAATAGATAACATATTTCTGAACATTTTAAAGTGTGCTAATCATCGTATGACAACAGTGGACCAGGATCACTAATTATTAGATTATTAAAGTAACTGACAACATGCTCAAAATATAGTTATTTTTCGTTAAAAAAATACAAATATAGAATTACACATTTCTTTAACATACGTACACCTATATTAAATAAATTAATTTTAATAAAAAATTAAGATAAAAATACCAAGAATATTTTAAATTATTAATTTATTTTGTCATATTTAATATTCCAATACCGGAAAAACTAACATTTTCGAATACATATTTAGAAATAATATTTGCAAGGCATATTACGTCATTTTAAATTTGCATATTAAATTAAACAGTTTCCCTATCACCCGAAAATTACAAATTCGTCAAGTTTAAAACTCATAATATATGTATATATGTTATTCTAAGGATTATATTTTATAGTTCTTTCTTGCAAGAATCGAAATATTATCATGTAAGCATGTAATGAGAAATGTATATAAATGTGCATATACATAAATGTGTACTTACACAGTCTTGTATACACAATAATTATACAAATATCTTTACGATATTGTCTGGTTTACTTCCCTTTTCCTTTCTCTTTGTTTGTCACTACAAGATGGAAAAGAATTTCCATGCATTTTCTTAATTAACATTACGATAACGTAATGTTTCCTTAAACGTTATGATAACGATAACAAACGAAGGAAAAGAATGATAGAAGAAAACATTAAATATATTTGCTATACTAAAACAATTACTTTTCCAATTTTACCATTATGGCGAGTAATACTATGTTATTAATATTTACAATAATAGTTACTTTATCACTCCCCATCTCCCTTACTCGCTTCCTCACTCATCCACTCGCACAATCAATATTTACGCTACAATCGTCGTAGATTTAAGATGTATCAATTATTTAGATTTAATATAAATCAACGCATCGAGTTACGGCACTCATTATCAGGACTGTGTTTAAATTGCGGCTGCAATCGTAGCTCATTTACTAAGAAGGTAACTATAAATTCTATCTTCTATTTGAAACCTACTTGAAACAACTTTGATCTCAGCACATACTTGATCATTCCTGCCACAATGCCCAAAGTCGTTGTTTCCGTAGCAGCGACATGTATACTAATAATAATAATATGTTTACAACGTGACCGAACGTATTGTATTTTTTGCAGCGACTACGCAAAGAATGAGATGATCGTTGAGCAGATATTTTTATACCATTGTCAATACAGCCATGATGATCGCGTTAACAGTGCGTTTTGCGGACATCATTTTTTCAAACATCCTCAAATGCGCGTTTCCCTAAGCATTTTCACTCGTACACCTATATATCAAACACTTATTGTTATGACATATCGCAATAGTTACTTATCATACTTCGAGAGCTTGCATCTTTTTACTTATAGATTTGCATCAAGAAAAGTTGAATAGAATTTTCATCATTGTGGAAAAATGATCGATTATTGCATAATCCGAAATAGAAAGAAAGAAAAAGAAGGCAATGCTATACCAGTGTTTAAAAGATATCATAGAAACATAATTTTTTATATAATTACCCACCGATCCTCTTCGCTTTAATGTAACCTTTACTAATCTCTAAAATCATTCTCTATATGCATCGTACGATGCGATAATTTTTTAACGTATCGCAACTTGCTTAGGATCTTATTAACACATTCAATGCAGCACACAAAATCGAAGGGGATCTCTAGTGGCGGAAATCGATTTTTCTGTAACGTGTATCCATTTATCCATTCGTGTCATTCGCAAAAACATAAGAAATTCCCATGACGCGTACGTTCACGTCTTACGCATGGAATGTGTTAATATTATGTCATATATGTGTTATATGTATACACGTGTATACATATGTACATAAAAACTGTTACCAGCAAAAGATTTCTTCAATTCGTAGATACTATGTTGATCGTATGTTTAATTCAGTAATTTTTAAGCTGCACGTGCACCTATCAAGTTTAATGTAGTTTATGTATATGTATATAATTGTCAGATTTATACATATACTAACTTGCATCGCGATGTAGATTTACTTGGTAACGCGTGTCTGGAGAAAAGGAAGGGGGTGGGCACACGCGCGCGTTAATGAAATAAATTCAAAAATATTTTCTCCATTCGTATTCCATTACATGTTCGGTGCTCGTTTTCTTTATGCCATTACTTATGATGTATAGCATACAACGTAATTCGGTATTTTTCTCTCTCTTAAGATTGGCTTTTTGTAAAAGTAGTATATAGATATATAGAAGATACATAACATAAACGATCAACAGAAAGTTAACTAAAAATGTGTATCATTTGACCACATTTTGACATTGTACTTCTATTCTACGAAATATTTCATCGTTTCTATGATCTGACAGATCATAATAATAATAGTAATGGTAGCAGCAGAAGTAGTGTAGTAGTGAAGGTAGTAGTAGTAGTAGTAGTAGTAGTAGTAGGACTAGGAGTAGTGTAGTAAGAGTAGGAGTGGTGGTAGTAGTAGTACTAGTACTAGCAGTAGCAGAAAGCTATTCAAGCATAGTGAAAACACTTAGCTACAAAAATAGATACATCAGCTTTCTTTATTCGACTCCTTTCTCCTTTCCCCTCACTCTCTTACCTTTTTGTTTACTCTTATTTGTTTCTCTTTTTATGATATTCCATTTTTTCAAAGAATTCAAGAGTTTGATTAAAATTATATATATATATATATTAATTATATATATTGATTAAAAAGATATATATTAACAACATTGATCCAGCGTATGATTTTAATCGAAAGGTAAATATATAGGAGATTGTTCTTTAAAGCAAAGATTCTCCAAATGGAGCGAGAACCATAACAGAATATATTTTTTGAATCGTTACAAAGATGGAACGAAATTTTGTTGCTTATTTTTTAACTACAGCTGCGTACGATACGTACGTACGATATTATATACAAATCACATAACGTTTTATACATGTACAATAAAAAGGAAAAAAGGAGAAGAAGCAAAAGGGGAAATGAGAGGAAAGGAAAGTTGATCGCGTGTAATAACAGAGAGTGTCAGTATTACAAAATGTAAATCGAAGCAAATATCGATAAAATACATCGCTTTGTAAAATCTACTCTCTCCAGTGCTTTGCACTTCGCTTGACAATAAATGAAAAAATGTAACCGTCGAGTCTCTACGCGGATCGATGTCAATATAAAGTCCTTACGAAAGGTGTGATAGACTCATGCTAATTTCTATTCACATTATTTTCGAGTCTCAAGTGAAAGGGTTGCTTCTCCTCTTCAACGAACCGAATCGTTTTTCAGGTTCTCTTATTACTTCGAACGGCGCGATTTTCGTATTCCTAATCTGTCTTTCCTCGTTCTCGTCGCTCGGAAAATCTTCGAAGCTCATGTTACTGAAACCAGCAGCTGTGCTAACGGCAGAACATTTTTTCGCTCTTGGTGTTTTTTTACCGTAACAAGTCGACTTACTTTTATGAGTTAGCTTCGACGATGACAGTACATCGCTAATATCGCTATGAATCTCGCTGATCAAATGATATTTCGACTTCTCCGATTTATTAGATTTTTCTTTTTTATGTCTTGGCATATCGTGGTGATCGTCATCGGTAACCACCAACGGTTCCGGTGACATGGGTGAAACAATGTCCGATGCAACATCTGGTTTCGATACGCTGTTCATTGTTTGAACGGTGATTCGAGCAGTATGATGAACCGATTTAATCGTATATACCTCTTGTAAGTTAGATGTTGCTCGATCAGCGATCGGCGGTTGTGCTTTATCTAATAGCATCGCGTCTAAGTTTTCGCCAACGAAATCCGGCTCCTGTGGCTGCGACTGGCGCAATTGCGTCGATGACGATGACGATGACGATAATTGAACAAATGGCATGCGAGTCTCTGATTTCTTATTTTCTTCGTTTAATTGTAAAGATGAGAATTCGTCGAACGGAATGGAACCGAAAAGATCTTTCGAAGCATCCAAAAATGTATGCGAATAATCGCTATTCGCAGAGACATCGGTAAATTTAGAGTTCAATACTGTTTTTGTAGCCGATGATGCTGCCGCTGCAGCAGTAGCGATAGCTTGTTTCAAATGACAAACGTTCGGCGAAGATTGCTGGGCTTGAATGGGATGGACAGACGCTTGAGCGTAATCGTTGTACGATTCTTCTTGACTCGCAAACGTCATTTTTGTCGATTGTTGCGGTGTTTGCTCCGTAACGTTTCGTAAACTGTTAAAATCAAATGAATTTATTACAAAACTGCTCGGACTGAACGGCGATGAACCAAATAAATCTTTCTCTTTATTCTCTCCTTTTTCTTCTTCCGCTTCCTTCTCTTTTTCTTCGATTATCGTTACTCTCGCTTTATCTTCTTCTTCGTCTTCTTCTCGGTCTCCTGCTCCTCCCGCTTTAATCTCATCATCTTGATCCATTTCCTTTATTTGATTCTGCATCGTGTTCCTTTTCCGTTCAGAGTTTCGACGAACAATCGAGATTGCCTTAGTAACCGGAGATCGTTGCGTTTCTCCGGATAACAAGTCGATATTCGTGAATCCCTCTGTTTTCGTGACATTTGCACACTTCCAGGATGAATTACATCTTCCTGTAGAAAGCAACTTGTTTTCTACATCCGTCACCGTCTCGGAAGGAGCCGTCACGTCAAAGATAGCGGGAGCTACGTTTTTAAATTGATTACTCTCTTGAAAATCGTTACCTTTCTTCGAATAGCTGGACGACTTTGGAAACGGAGCTAACGCGAAAACGTCTTTGTCAGATTTCCATAATACGTCGCTCAGGAGTTTCGTCTTCTCGATTCTCTTTGACGAACCGATGTCGTTGAACGACTGATAATTTGACCCATACCGATCATCCATAACGAATGGATCGCCGTAAGAGTAATCGAGTTTCGGTTCCGGATCAAGTTCGTCATCGAGTAAAAGAGGCTTCTCTCCATATTGATGCCCGACAACTGGATCCGTATTTACCGGACTAATCGACGATCGTTCTTCTCGATAATACTTCTTCGATTTCTTCGTTCTGTAATCTTGTTCGCTCGTAGTAACAACGCTTCTTTCCGAATGATGAAGAGAACCGCAAACTCTATATATACTTTCCGCAGTTGCTTCATTTCTCCCCTCATATTTTTCATCGTTTTCATTAGTCCTTTTTTCGTTGTCGTTGTCGTTATTGTTATCATCTATGTCATCGTTATCTTTATCGTCGTCTTCCTCTTCCTCTTCTTCCTCCTCCTCCTCCTCCTCCTCCTCCTCCTCCTCCTCCTCCTCTTCCTCTTCCTCTTCCTCCTCTTCGTCTTCGTCTTCGTCCTTTTCAACTTCCTCTTCCTCTTTCTCTTCTTTCTCCCTTCTTTTATTTCCTCCTTCTGTTTCTTCCTTTTTCATGCTCTCTCGCTCCTCCTCCACCTCCTCTCCTTCCTCCTGTATTTCTCCTTTGTTACCTCCGTTTCGAATATTATTATGCTTTCTGTAGCCATTAGCGCCGATACCGTTCAATTTAATGGCGCTGTTACAAATACTTTGATTACGCCAGTTAGTACCGAGCGTCCTCGAATTACCAGCCGAGCCTTGTTCTTTGTTCACGTTCTGCGTTTTCCTCTTCCTACGTATCACATTCTTCACCCTTTTTCTCTTTTGTTGAATTCGCTCTTGCGACAAATCTTTGTCGCTATCGCTGGATACATCTCCAGCGTTGAACGTCAACTTTTCGTATTTGGACCGATCTTCTAGAGGGACCCGAACAAATGGCGGAGAAATAGAAGGATTATTTCCTGTCATCCTGTGGTCCAGTTCGGGGCGCTCGAATCCCGGGTTCCATTGTTTCGGTGGTATTCTTGGTCTACCGTTTAATTGCGACTTGCCTGAAAAACAGAATGTGTCCATAACTTGTGTTGTTGTACCTTTTCTAATTCTAACAACTTTCGTCGCGACTCGACAACATATCGATTTCCGTATTGTAATGATGTCAGTCTGGCGAAAGGAACAAATAAACAAAAAGAAAAGGAAAGAAAAGAAGAGAGAAGAAAAGGAAAAAAAAAGAAGAAAAAAACGATAGCAGCAAGATAATTGATATTTCTTACCAATAGAGTCATGTACATAATCGGCATTCATAGTTTCTTTTGCTAAAATCGTCCCGTCACCCACGTTTCTGTTTAAAACAGCAGAAACTAACTTATACTTACCTACATATACATATATGCGCAAATATGTTAGAAACCATTTGACGTAATACCAATACATTCTAATTGTATCGTTATTTCGATTCATATATGTTATCAACCTCTTAATATATCATTCGTAATGATGAAAGATAAACGGAAACATTGCGCTTTGCAATCCTACTGCTTCTTTAATTACATGTTCGATATATATATATATATTTGCTATTGCCTTTCGCATAAAACAATTATCATCCATCTTACTACGAAGAAAACAATCAAATATTTTAAGTGGTTTGTATAATAAAGAGTCATATTAAGCCTATTCTGTCTCTGATTAGGTCTGTTACAGTCGGTGCACTGTACTTCTAAAATGCTTAAACGTACTCCTTACACGACACCAGATATACTATAAATTAAGCTTCGGTATTTATTTTCCTCGTTCCTTTTCTTTTATCTGCTCTCTTCCTCCTCCCCTCCTTCCTCTCTCCTCATCATCTTTCTTTTCCTCCTTTTTTCTCGGTGTCAGCCCCGCTTTTATTTTGCAACTGTCCCTCATTTTTCTATTTTAAACAACGTTAATTACTACCATCACCGTGTTACTTCATACCGTCACCATATGGTCTGGAACAGTCCTAATCAGATTCAGGGGGTTAAGGATAATATGTAAGAAAACGCAGTAATGATCTTTGTGTCAAGGTAACATGATTCAATGATATATTATTGCATGTGTCTAGCATAAAAGCGATCAACCCAATACTAGCAGCGATACTGCGATCAGTTATGTTATCATTTTTCTATATGTAGAATGAAATAGAGTTGCTCGGACAAAGAATTGCTGCGTTTTACATTCGAAAAAAACAATAGTCCATACACTATATGGTAATTTACATGTTTATTGCTGTAACATTATCTTAATACAGCGAATACGAGATGTCCAAGATTGTCAGCCTCCTATGGTGCTCTCGAGTTACGTGCTCGTCATTTGGCATTCGTGATTAAAATGCATGTAAATGCATAGTGCGATTCGTTATATTGCGTATTGAATGGATGGATGGATCAAAGCAAACGTATCGGAACAATAACAAATTGAATCATATTGTGTGTCATCGTTATCGTCACAACAATCTAAAACTTAGATCTTATACACAAATCTTAAACGGAAGACACAGAGACACAATGGAAGGCAAACGACACGGGACAAATTCTTTTTTTTTTTTTTTTAATGCCTTTTTACGAATAGTACATTACTGTATGTGAACGTATAAACTGATAAATCAGTGAAAATTAATTATATATGCCTCCCAAACTCATTAGGGTGTTCCAGACAGTGAGAAATAAAATACAAATATGTACGACGAAAAATTATGACAATATGTACGACAATTATGAAGAAATATTAGGAAAAAAAAAAAAAAGAAAAAACCTATCGAGAAGAGTCTTTATTGGCTTTGAATGGTAATGACTTGGCAATAAAATATCACGTTAAAGAAACATTTCGATCAACTATATACCGCTATTCTATTTACATCTTAATATAATCTGCAGTTCGTGAAGACAAAAATCAGCGAAATACTTGCTCGGAATCACATACGTGCTTATCAAACGATACTATCAGACATTTTAGCTATACGAATAAAGGAAAAATACTTGATGCTTCTCCATTAACGTTAGTTAAAAACGAAAAGCAAGACGCAACTACCTACAAGACTTATGGTAGAACTACCATATAAATATTCAAAATACCGATGTATACGCGGAAATACAGATATGTACTACGTGTTTCCACAAATTATAAAGAGAATAAGGAGAGATGTAAGCAAGAAGTAAGTAAGTGGGAAAAATAGAGGATTAAAGACAAGAAAGAAAATAGATAGCGTGAGAAAAAAGAAGGATAAGTACGAGAATAAAATTTACAAGAGAAAAGGAATGTTACACAGACAGAAATGGAGAGAAATATATATCAAAGAAATAAGAAAACATGAAACAAAGTAAAATTCAGTATGTGAATACTTAGTGTGGAGTTGTTAATCGATTGTTATATTCTTATACATAGCTGTATATACAGAAAAGCAATCTAATAAATATACTTTACAGTAGAACTCCGTTTATATGAACAGCCGATTATATCACGAAATTTTAATTACATAATGCCTAATTACATAAACTTTTACCGAATAAATCCACTTATCTGAACGTAAATTCCTATTATATAAATGAAAAGACATATATAACGAGAAACATCAGAGAACTCCTATTATCAGAATTGCTTTTCCTATGTTTATACGACAGATTCACTCATAAACCAAGTTCTACGGCATATAAATATATATATAGGAAAAATATATATATATAGATAGGAAAGGAAAGAAATAAAAAAAAGGAAGAAAATCGAAAAAAGAGAAAAAGAAGAAGAGAAAGGATTCCCTCGCCTCTTTTCGCTTACTGTTAACTCACCGCGTTGGTTGACAGTTTCCTAATACTTCCTAATTTTTTCATTTTTCCGATTTGTTTATGCTTTAAAACCAAAATACTATTAATAGTAATAATACGTGTCCAATAAAAGATGAATGAGATGTATGAATGAAAAAAAAAAAGAAAATAGATATCTACCCGTGAATTCATGTAAAGTCATTCACTGCACTCTTAACTTCACGTAACCCCTTCTAAATTGTACACTATGTGGATCGAAGTTTGTTAAACTAGTAGATAGATAATATTACACACACTGTGTTCTTCAATACCATAGAAATTTGTCTTTTGACATTGTGAAACATGTGTCTCTTGTTGTACGTGCACGCTTGCGTGTATATGTATATATGGCTATGTATACACATATTTATAGCGTTATAAATCTCTCGTTCGTTATTTAGTCTTACGAAACTGTTATTTTAACAGAAAAATTAATTGTGCCTATGCACGTATACCTGTAATACGCTAATTAAAATTACAGTTTACTTAAAGATTACAATGCATCGCATTACTTGACTATAACGTGTACAATTCGTTAAAAGGGATAATATGTAACAACGAATGGATACTGTAATATACATTTACTCTCCGTCTCAATTCCGTATTTAACCTATGTATATTTCTATTTGGAATCTCTCAAATTTATGATTCGAGTTATATGTATGAATAAACATTGAAATTTGTTTCGGATAGGTATATACATATGTACATAAATACGTACATAGTTGTGTAATTTCATGGCATAAAAGTCAAATTAAAGTATATTGTAACACATATTGTATGAACAATTGAAAACCGAGTATCGTGAAATTGTTTCTAACGTGAAATATTTTATTACGGACAGTACTATCGCCACCATTTATTAAATCCTTATATTTGTAATCTTTTTACTTATCTACAGATATACAACCACGAGAAACACCACTCGATACACTTTAAGTGTATTACTTAATAAACATATGAATAATACAATAATACATCAGATAGCAGAAACGATCGCGATTAGCATCTCACAAATTTTCCCCTTCGAATGCACACAACGAAAAAGTGAGCTCGACATCAACGTATCAAGTATGTAATATTATCCCTTTCCGATTATCTTTAAAACCCTTCGTTAAATATAGCAACATCGGAATTCTCTCTGTGTCTCGCAAACATCAAAATCAAATTTTTCACCTCGTATATAACAATAACCATCATCGATACTTATCAACAACGATCTTTACAATTTTTACACACGTTTCTCGTGTAATGTTTCAGTTTCTCTTCCTTTAACGATTCATCCTTGCCTATACAATAATATTATATATTCTACCACCCCTCTCCCTACTTTTCTTCGCGTCACCGTACGTGATAGAACAGACATTTGTCAAAACTTATTCCTCTATCTTTGGTAGTAATTCGAACAATTATTAAAAACACATCTTACAAAAAACACCAATATCGTACAAATTAGAATGTGAATTTCATGTAATCTTTATCTTGGTAATTCGCTAAGTTAGTACGAAATGATGGTAACTTTTATAACGATTATTCATTTATTATTAGCAATTATAGTTCAGCTTAAAGCGGACTAACTCTTAACTCTGTCTGCGAAGAATCCTATCTATGGGTCGAAAATCCTAACACAAACCCTTGTTGAATATTTTTTAATAACTTGTTTTGCTTTTAATATTCTCTTTTCCTACTTTATCTTTCCTCGTTTCTATTGTTCTCGAATCGATCATCGTTTCGGATCACTGTCCTATTCCTGTATATTGCAAGGAATTTGTACAAATTATTGTTCTATTGTTCTATCATGTGCGTCATGACCCAGCTGAAACTAATTTTGTTCTGTACCCGACATTACATATATAGCATAATCATGTACATATATATATATATGATTTCAGAGTGTTAACGACAAAACAGAATAAAGAAATTTCTTGTTTTCTGTTATAGTTGAGTATACTTTATCCTTGCTTTAATAAAATCAAATCTCTTTTCCTACATCATTACAAGTAATACTTGATCGTTTCTTGAATCGAAAAGCTGTAGTGTAACTCTATAAGAATAATCATGCCCAATTGCATTGCTGCGATCGTCTTCAATGTATGTACACCGAGAATAAGTTATTTTATATTATCCTTTTGCTTTATATCTTTAAGCATACAGATCAAGAAAGATGGTGAGTCTGTACACATTGTTTTCCCATGTGCACATTATCCTCTAATAAATTTGTAAGTAGTTAGTAGATAGGTTTAAAACGCGTCTATCTAGGAACATAATTTTTGATAGAGATTCGTCTTTGCAACGTTTGTTCCTCGACGTATCGATATATCATTTTATAAATTACATTATTCGTATCACATTAGACAGCGGATTCGACTTAAGCTAGTCTTGCTGTCTTTGACAAAAATCTACATTTAAAAAGTTGTACATAAATGTAAGGAAGAATTATACAGCCCTGAGTATACTATTTAATTACGACTTGGTGGAACGTGATTTAAAGAGTGAGAGAAGGGGGTGGAAGAAGAGAGAAAGAAAAGGAAGATTACGAAATATCGATTATGCTTAATACGCTTACGTACATTACGTATCATTTGTAAAACTCTGCTGTATACAGACTCGTAAAGGAGAAAAAGGCAAATGGAATAAGAATGTATACGAAGCAGTCTATGCATTACCTCCAGCAAGTGCGGCAGTCTTTGATCCAATTTTGTTCTTCTTTCCTGCTAAAAAATACGTCAATATGTTACAACTATGTTAGATGAACAACAGAAAAGCATTATAGTATAAAGATATCAATCTTTTTAGTATAGAGATGTTAATTTGTGTTACGACTAATAATGATGATTTTTCAAAAAACAGATTCGATTAAAGATGAATTTAATCACAACGCGTACTTACTTGGCAAACTAAAAGGTGCAGATTCAAATGGATCTTCCGGTAATTCTGCATACGTCATAACGAGGCTTTCGCGACTTTTTACACCAGCGATGCTTGCATTACTGCCCCTTCTAATTTTATCAAACTCAGCACCAAAAATATGATCTTCCGTTAATTGGTTGAAAGGTTGTACGTCTTCAAACGGATTCCAAGCTGCTACATCCGCACTTAAAGATCTTCCTTCAGTAGCAGTTACGCTTGAAAGTTCGCCCTAATTAGAAACATTATCAACTGTTTAGTGATTTCAAATATATCAAAATATTTATTGACACCGTATACCCTGTATGTTTTTAAGATGGGTGCTATACAGAAAATAAAAACAAATTATATAATTCAAACAATTTAAAATCATTTAATGAACTTAAATAGTAATGAATTCGTGATCCAAAAACGTTTAAATATATTATTAATATAATACATATAATGTAATGTAATAAACATTTTTTCAGCGTATAGTAATAAAAATGGTGATAATAACAACGATACTGATATAATTAAAATTAAATAATAGATACCAAATGAACATTAAAGAAAATTATTAAGACAAATCAGTGCAGTTTATGTACTTACAATACGTACATGCGAAGCACTAGATCCTAGGCAAGGTCTTACACCAGTTAGAACTTCAGGAGTGTTAGCATCTTCTGAACGTGATTTCACTGAAGCTTCGTACGGTGCTAGAAATTGTGTTGTTTCGCTTGCAAATGCTCTATAGTACAAACAACAAATAAGTGTTTTATAAATTTTGCAAACGTTTCGATATAAATTAGTTTTGTGCAACAAAAAAATATATACTTACTTATTAAAAGCACTTGTATCGCTAACATTTCTTCTATGACGTACCGAGGAGAGTGTCGGACTATCGGGCGGAGAGGTACTTGAACTTATATTTTGACTTAAACTTTCAGTCTTATTGACTGGTTTCGGTAAAGTTGGTACCATTACAGGAGTAGCTTTATTAGGCCCCGTTGGAGTATTTAGCTTCGATGTTAACGAATTAACAGGTGTAAATTTTGGAGGTGGACAACTAGCAGAAACATTTGCCTTGGGCAGAATTTTAGAAGGTTTAGGAGCGACAGGTGGTGGTATTTTTGCGGGTGGTGGCATAGCTCTGTTATCATCTTTAAACGGATCTGGATAACCTATACAAATATAATAAAGTAAATAAGATACAATCTAATCTAATGAAGAAACAGTTAGAGAAATCTTTGCATATAAATCTTCTTACCAGACGGTGGAAATAGCGCCTCTAGATTTTCTTCATTCACGTTTGTTGCCACTGGTGAATCAAAGTAATATGAACCTACGGTATCTTGAACACTTACAGGAGATCGTCTAATCGTAGAACATTGTGACTGACTCTGTTGTGATTTTTGGATTTGCGACTGATGTCCAAAGGGAACGTTTTGATTAGTCGTAGTACAACAAACTTGAGGCGAAACTTGAGTGAGCGTTGACACTTGATGAGCAGATGGTTGAGTGTTCACTGGTAATGGCTGAACACTTGCTTGCATATTTTGTCCTAAGTAAGGTTGTGACGCGTTTAACGAAGCAAGTTGTTGACCCATTTGAACATACGAGATCGTATTTCCTACAGAACTTTGCGACTGAGGCTGAGTTCCTTGACCAGATATTTGACTCACGATCTGACCGCTTAGACTTATCGGACCTGTGCTCACAGCCTGTCCCTTTGGTCGTTGTCTTGGTGTAACTGACGTACCCTCAACAGTAGTTACTGGAGTCGGTTTTGGTGTCTTCACTAATGATGATCTTTTCATATTTTCAGATTCCATAGGCGGACAAGGTAATGATTCCAAAACTGGTGTTTGAACTTTCTAAAAGAATAAAAGTATTTCATTACAAAATGCAATATGCACGATATGTCCACGATATGTCTAAACATAAATCTGCATTTTACATTATATTTATAACATATTATACGAAAAATATAACAATTTCAAATTAAATTTAATAATAAATAATATAAAATACATAATATAAATAATATATAAAATAAATATATAAAATAAATAATATAATAAAATATTCAAATATTTAATAAATAAGTACATTTACATACATGTAAATTCTGTACTGGACACTCTTTTCCCTGAATTTGGAATGCAATCACAGACACTTGATAAATATCGGGACGATTATCAGGATCTGGCTCGAGCATATAACGTATCAAACAATGAAGGCTTCTACTATATCTGTATGATGTAAAGTAATTGTAAGTTTTATTATGTAAGACAATCAAAAATAAAATGTATGAAAAAAAAATATGAATGTATAAAACACAAACCTTGAATGATTTGGTATCGTAAAATTTCCCGATTGAATAGCAAGTGTGCTTTCCCCGAATGGTAATGTAAAGAAACAAAGTTTGTACAACAAACACCCCAATGCCTAAGGATTTATGAAATATTATTGGTTTATTGCTTCTTTCCGCGAATAAATTGTTTAAATTGGAAATTCTTAATTTATTCTACCCATATATCTGCTTTCGTTGTAACAGGTTTTCCACAATACATATCAACCATTTCAGGTGCTCTATAACTGAGAGTCGTGTATTTTTTAATTTCTTCTTCGACTATCGCCGCTCCCTGTATACTGGGATTTAAAATTTTTGCTGTTGCAGAACCAAAGTCACATAATACATAATGACCAGTATCAGAGTATAATATATTTTCAATCTGAAAAATATTTTAAGCAAATATTTAAAAAAGGATATTATAAAACTGCTACTGAATTATCGGCATAACTGACAAATATAGCATGTGATAGACACAAACCTTTAAATCTCTATGTATTATCGGTGTTTGACAATGATGCAGTCGAGATACAGCTTCACAAACATCACAAAATATTTGCAGAACTTCAGACTCGCTAAATCCAGTCTGTAACCTGTAAATAATTTAGTTGGTAAGTACTTGCGAACTTTCTTCTATATCTTATGTGATTGTTCAGACTTATTTAACATATTTTTTTAACCTATTGTTCATCATTTGTAAAACTTGAGATTTGCAGTAAGGCATTAAAAGTAAAAGTTCATATACTCCACCACCTATGTGAGTGATACTGCTATCCAAATATCCTATAATATTTTTATGACCATTCAAGTTACTCTGAAAATAAAAATACAAATGTAGCTTTAAAGGTAGAAGCTACATTCAATTCCTTTTATGTGAAAAAAGATTTAATTTCAGTTGAAAAAGTATGTAAAACTTACTGCAATTTGTATCTCCCTTTTACATACATTGAGATCATGTTCGTTATTAACATACATGCGTTTAAGTGCATAACGTCCACTCGAAGATTTTACCAGGAATACAATGGCAAATCCTCCTGCAATGATATTATAACATTATATAACTATGTAGTCATGATAGATTGCAGATATCAAATATTAATACATGTTAAAATTGTAAAAATATATAACCTAAGACAGACTATTACTACAATATGATGTAAAATTCAATTGAATTTCTTATGACTAACTGGTTGTGCTTATCTACTCACAATCTCCTCTACATATCTAAAGATATATTTTTATTCAAGTATACACTTGATTAACTTTTATACAAATTAAAGGATCTGGTACAATAAAGTTTTCAAAGAAAACATATAAATATATAAAACAAGTTTCTAAATTCACACTCACGTAATGTAAATATCAACAATAGATTCTCTATGTATATATAAATTAATATAAATGTAATGTAGAAGTTGAGTGTTCCAACTAAAATAGTTGGAATATCAAACAGTATATATACATTACTACTAATTATTCTTAGTTTAATACGGTTAATGTTCGATGTTCATGTTTGATATCACATAACGAACTATACTGTTGTTTTCTATGAACGAGTTGTATATGGGAAGCATAAGATGATCGAACAGACGAATGAAATAGTGGAAAGGGGTGATGAGTATTCAAGGTTGATAATAAGACGCACCTTCGGCTAGAATGTCTTCGACAGTGACAGTGTAACGTCCCACCACAAAAACTTTTCCTATGTAACTGTTAGGCTCCTTCGACGTGTTTTCGATTTTTGAAAACAACTTCTTCATATTGGCACACGTCGTCGGCCCCTTCAATGTTGAACTGAGTTGACATAAGGCCTCCTTTACTAAATTTTTTAATCTACAATATGGCGAGTTTGACTTTCTAAATCAATAATATTTATCGTATTCGTACCTTTCAACTTTTAAGTTACGATCAGTTTCGTAATAATTTAACAGCAATGAACTTAACGAAAGGAAATCGTTCCAGTCATGATAACAGTTAACGTATTTTACCCAGCCGACATATTCAGGCCGTAGAAACTGCGCATGCACCATTTTACACAACCTATATCGTAAACATATGTGCACGACTTCCGGTCGAATGTCAAAATTTCCTAACACTTTTATTTTTCGTTTCAAATCGACATTTATTCGTATACATTTCTACGTACATTATTTGTTGTGCAGTGATATTTTAAGAACTGTCTTAAATGAAAAATTCTGATCAACTCCGGTTAACCTAACATTTAATTTTTAATGTGTTAAATCGTTAAACTTAATCAGCATCATCATGATTCCAAAATACTTTTGTACTTACTTACATATTGAGGCAGATGAAAGAAAAGCAGCACGAATAATCGAACAACACGTCTTGAAAACTACATCGACACATTTATTTACGTATGTAAATATAAATACACGCAGTTTTAAAGTCTTAATACCTATGTTTTTTAGTATGTTTCATATTTTATCTTCTGCAATTTGCTTACAATTATTGTAAATATATTAATAATAGATATGGTTATTTTTCATAAATTGATGTGAATTTAATGTTGATCGAAAGTGTAATTTGTTAATTGATAAATAATACCGAACTCATTCATAAATCTGTTCATAATGAACACGGTACTCAACGAAGGTGATGAAAATAATGATCTAGTCGAGATGTTGTTAGAAAGTATATTTCCCGAATGTACGGATGGAAATCATTTTGAGAATAATTACGAAATAAATGATATTGAATTAATCGATAACTTAAAACAAGAATCTATTAAAGATCGAATAAGTGTACAAAAAGAATGTCAAACCAAAGATGACTTTACGGAATGTAGTATCGAAAATTACTATGATATGTTAGATTATAACAAACAGATAATCTCTTCTTTAATGGATTTAAAAAACAACATAATTCTAGCTCTTACAAAATGTAAAAAAAAATTAGCAGTGATAGAATGTAATTTAAAAAGAAATATAGCTAAAGATACAAAAATTTCAATTTGCAATGCCGGTATGCCTTATTTTAAGGATAAAAATTATTTTTTTGCTTCCAATAACGAAGATGAAATATTGAAGGAAAGCTATAAAGAATTACAGCTCAAAAATCTTCCCAAAATTTCTGCATGGACTAAAAAGGAAAGAGATGTGCTTTTAGATGCGGTAAAAGAAGAAGCTGAAGGGGGAAAGGAATGCAAAGACGGGGAAAAGAAATTTTCATCTACAAACATTTTACAAACAGTCAATCCATTACAACAAAAAGAATTTGATTGGTTTAAAATATCATCTAATTATTTTGAAGATGTCCATTCTCCGTTTGATTGTCGTATCATGTGGAATGTTTTTCTTCATCCTAACATCAACAGGAAGCATTGGACGAAGTCAGAAATTACTAAACTCAGGAGAATAGTAAAAAAGAATAAATTTCAAAACTGGGACAAAATTGCTGAAGAATTGAATACAAATCGTAGTGCGTATCAATGTCTTATCAGATATAATACAAGAAAAAGATTACCTAAAGTCCATTGCATTTGGGAAAATGAAGAAGATAAAAGACTTTTGAAACTAGTAGAAATATTTCAAATTGGTGACTTTATTCCTTGGGGCAATGTTACGAGTTGGATGCAAAATAGAACTAAGCAGCAAGTTTATTTTCGATGGTCATACAGCTTATCACCATATTTAACTAAAGGCAGATTCACTAAAACTGAGGACGATATCTTGAAAGATGCTGTTACTAAATATGGTACTAACTTTCGTAAAATATCAGCTGCATTAATGCCTAATAGATCTACCATTCAACTTCATGATCGTTATCAAACGTTAACCATTAACCAAATTCAAAGTTGGACTTCGTGGACGCTTGAAGAAGATACAAAGTTACTTCATCTTTTTCAGTGCATTGGTCCAAATTGGTCTGTAATAGCTAAAAACTTTTCGTGCAAAACTAGGACTCAATTAAGACACAGATACACAGCTTTGCAAAAATATATTAAGAGAGGTGTTTCTATACTTGAACTGCATAAATATCAATTACACAATGGAGTACAACATTCAAAAAATGAAAACAAGGAACAAAAAAAGAAAGAATTTTGTAAAAATATCTTCAAACCTAATAATAGTATTATCAATGAAGATCATGATAATAATATTACGAATATAGATCAAGAAATAATTGACTATTTTCATAAAAAATATAAAGCAGAACAATTGATACATAGGCGGGAACTTCATAACGTGGAAAAGTTGGAATGTAATACAATAAGTTTGTATAATATTTTACAAGCATTGAATGCCAAACATTGTATATCCAATAACATTATTGATAAAAAACTAAACAATAGAGATCAACAGCTTTTGCATTCATTAAGGGAATATATAAAACTAAAAAACGATAAGAAAAAGTACTTTCAAATTGTAGAGGAGTATAAATCACGCATGTTTAAACGCAATGAGTCTGAACAAGATTCTTGCTTTTTATCTCCATGTCCTTTTGATTCGCAGATAAAATTGAAGAAATTAAAGAAATGTATCGATTATGATATAGATAGAAGCAATAAATTTGTATTCGAACTACCTACAGACTTTAATACATCAGAGCTTATAGTTCCTTACATCAGTGGTGAACAAGAATTACAATTTCAAAAATTTGCTCGTTCCTTTCAAGTCAATAATTCAAAATGCAGTGAATCAGCCTTTGAAACTCGAAACTGTCCTACATTTTTAACAAAATTATTATTACGACGTCGAAGTCGTACCAATAATAGCAACGATAGAAACAATTCAACTGACAAAACATTTAAAAAATTGGAATCAGTCGTTCGATTCGACATTGGCACCACTGCATCTCATGAAAATGACGATGGTTACAAATCTCAGCATGTGGAATTTCAAAGCAAATGTCTATCTAACTGTACTACAGAAATTACTCAAAACTATGATACATCTATTATGCATGCTAGCCATGCAACTTTGATAAGTTTCAAAAACTTGACATATTTGAAACGATTAAATGAAAGGTATAGTATTCTTGATGAATATTTTATACCATCAAACGAATTACAAGAAGCATTTAATTTATTGGAAACACGTTTAGAACAATTATTTAAGTACCCATTAGGCCTGTCAAATATCTTATTGCCACAAGTTTATGTAGAGGATACATCTCTGTTCGAAGATATTCCACCGAAAAAGAGACGTCTCAAATATTAGACACATTAGTAGAACATAAAACAAAGAAGTAACGAATATTAAGCGAGAATTTTAGGATATAATATAAGGATTCAGTTTAGGATATTAGACCATTTTTTATTTTAAGGGCGGAACAAAGATTTCTAGTTTCGTTTATGCCTTATGTGCGTAAAATCCATTTTATAAGTTTTACGCTTCCAAATAAAAGCAGCTTTCATTTCACTAAATTAAAGCACTATGTTAATTTTTGAGTAAATATTATTTTTCTCTGGCTTACGGTTTAATTTATGGGGATATTTCTGAAATTTCTGTCTTTATATTATTTATGAAACTGCTACCATTGGATTGATAACATTTTTCCTTGGTAAAAATGTGTGAAAAGAGATAGTAAATGGAATTAAAGTGAAGCAAATGTGAGCTTGATGTTTGGACACATTTCTATCGAGTGAAGCTTATTATACAATGGTTAAAAGAAGCGGCAGTCCTCTCTTTTACAGGCTCAAAGTATTTTTATGCAAAAGCTTAAACAATTGCTAAAGGGAGCTTGTAAATTTTAGATGCTACCTTCTGCAAATTTTTCAATATCTATGGACTTTAACAATTTGTGTATCCCCATATATGAGATCGTACAGCCGCTTGAATAGCGGCTCGTAGAAGCGACTGATAATGAGATATTCTTCTCTGTGTTCCTATTATCAGTATTCATTCCTATAAACTGTAGCACACCAATATATATAATAAGTCGGAAATCTTTTTTAGAAAGAGATGAAGCGGGAAGAATATAAAGTGATTTTTACCCATACTTAGTAATTGATAAGTGAAACTTTTACCAACATGTTTGTTACATTTTTCTGATTAAAATGGTACCAAATACAATATGAGGGAGATCTCAAAAATATGGTAGAAAGAGTTGAATTTAAAAAGTGTCAAAAATAAAAGTTTCGCTTTTATAAATATCTATTAAATTATGTTATACTACTCGACCGTAGCTGGTCGTTGAACATTGTCGCACGGTTGGGAGGAACCTCCCCTCTGTAGTGGGCATGAAAACCATGCAATTAACGAGAGGTTCTTTTTCGATGCAATTATCGTATATTTCCTGAATTATGTTTTCCTCTTAATCCTATGTCTTTATTACACTACATTAGTTATATTTTAATATATCGATTAATATATTAATCACGATGATATCAACATGATAATCTTTATGTAAAATAATTGTATCTTTCAAGTATTTTACTTTATAAAAATCGAATTGTATTATACGAAATAAATGTCTATTAAAAGAAAGGAATCAATATTTCTTTCTTTTTTTAGGTCATTATACATCAGTAATAATTTCATGAAAATGTAATAAAAAATATAAAAATTCAAATATTAGTTGATGGCGTAAATTTTTTATTGATCAAATTTTCGAAATGATTTCATTTACTTTTATTATAATAGTTCTTTTCACTTGAGGAAGAAAAAAGAATGACACAGAGCTACTATACTAACTACATTATGCAAACATATACCTTTTTTGATCTACCTGTAAGTGGACTTTCTGACCGTTTTTATTTAATAAATGCACAACAAATTTCAAAACATACTATATACACTTATATTACATTGCAATAATTACTTAAAAGAAATACATCCAGAAAAATAGATCGCAAATAATTTAATTTAAACTTAAATTCGATTTAGAGTATTATCGTATGCATGGACATATCATAGAACATATATATGTATCATTTTTCAATAAGGTAAAGTAAAACGGTTTAATACATGTATAAAAAATTTGACAACAAAAAACGTACTTATAAATTTAGTATAGATATTTTACAATATTATTGATAGGAAACATATTGTATATTTTTTCAGTAAATTCGTTCTTTCCCCCCTCCCACACTTCTTTTCTAAATTTTATGCAGATGCATATGATCAATAGATGTTTGATTAAGATGTATGGAAAAAAAGAAAGAAAAATGTATTGAGCAGATGATTATGTATTCGTAAAAATATAATATATGCATAATTTATGAAATAATTTATATGTATGATACAACCAAACTTGATTACGACTATACACAAGCACGTTTTTATAAACATAACCAACTATGAATTATTTTTTACTGAGAACATGACAAAAATGAGATAAATACTTACTTTTTCTTTAACATTGAATTATTGTAACTAGTCATGATGATTGTACAACCTGCTGTAAAAACTCCCCATAAGAGAAGGCTAGCTTCGATTTTGTAAACCAGAGACCTAATGCTATCGAAGAATAGTTTTAACGAATCGTTTGTTATTTTGAACGTCGGCTTATCTTGAATAATTTTCATTTTTGATAAATATTCGAGAAGCGGTGGATGATCGTGACTAAATATTGGAAAATATTCCCCGATCTTTTCTCTCGTCCACCAAGCTTGTTTATTCCATCTAATAAAAAATAAAATGAAACAGAAAATAATTAAGATTATCAAGCTTAAGAATAATTGAGAAGATATATATGCGTATAAATACTTACGATTGACTCCATGGAGTGTAATGATAACGATAAAGACTAGCTTTAATATATCTAGGTGGTTTTTCGGCAAATGGGTTCTTTATGTTATTCATTAGAGCCAACACTTCTGGTTGACCGCTCAAAAGACGATACGCTAATGACATTAACCATGGATTTTGATGATAAGTACCTAACGCAGCGAACCACATTTGCCAATCGAGCCGTGGTTGATGAGGAGCTGAAAACAATAAAGATTAATAATAATTAATTGAAATTCTTAAAGATGTTTAATAATGTGATTATCGATTTTCGAAATGACCAACCAACAAACGGTAATGAATTATTAACATTTCCTGGTTTATATAAAAATTCGTATTCTTTCCATGGCCCGTCAATGTCATTGCTTCCTTCGATGATTACTTCTAGTCTACCTCCTACACCGGTCATACGTCTAAATAATCCATAACTATTTACAAGATGAAGATGTTCGACTTTCCCTTGTATCTGTTTTAGTTGCACTGGTATTGTTGAATTATAACTGTGATGTAAGGTGGCATATGGTACCTAGGCACACAAACATTATGAACATGAATATTAAATAACATAAACAGTGAGACATAATAATAGCAGGTACATACGTACAATACTTATAGCGAAGATAAAACAAACTGCTGCTGTATAAAGACTCGTAACGGATGTTGCCATAATTTTATTTCGTATTCCTTTAATGGCTAATAAAGACGTAACTAATGCATTTACAACTGTAAATGCGAGGGATATTATGCCGATGGAGATAGAAACCGGGATTGTCCGTGATAAAACATAATCAAATTGTTTTTGCGTAAATGCTGAAATAATGAAGTAAATAATAAAAGAAATGGCAACCATTAAGAAAAATATTTGTGTCTTTTGTTAAAGATATCTACATACCAATGTCGCTTTGGATTGTCCAATTATCAGATATTCTAAGATTGTAATACACATATGTTGCATAAAAAATTCCTCCATAAACTACGATACATAATATCGTAGAAAAAGATTCCATGATATTATAAGTACTATTTTTAGATTTTTTTTTATAAAAGAATTGATCATCAAGTAAAGAGATACATAAACAGATGGTTAAAAAGTTGAAAAAATTGTAGTTTCCTGTTGCTATAATGTGTATCTGAAGAAATACCTGAAGAAATAGAATTAATATAGATTATTAAACAATCGTCTCATATTAAGCATTAGGTAATACAAATAGTTATGACTCAATTGATCAAATATATTTACCTGTGTATAAAATGCAATTATTCTGACTTTTCTGTTTGGAAAGAAGAACAAAAATGGAATGACAAGTTCAATAATATTGACAATCACAGTAGTAAAACGTAAAAACCATGTTGGCAAATGATGCGCGTACCATGCTAAATGAGTAGGTATACACTGTGACTCAAAATGTACATTCAAAGCTGAAACATTGTTGCAAGGTTGTCTAAATATTCTTCTTTCAGTTGGTTATAGTGTAAATGCATGTTTGACAAAATATTATACCATTTAATTTCCACCACACTGGACAACCAGAAGTAAGTTTCACTACTCCACTGGAAAACATTAAGCGGAAAAGTAGCCAACGCACAGTCCAAAAGGTTACAGCGTCGCTTGGTGTACTTTGTTTTCCACGTTGAGAATAGCAGAATGGTGCTACAAATATACATAAAAATCCTGCTTCCAATAAAAGTACATCCCTGTAAAAGTATATAAAAATATCTATGAGCTTATCATAAATGATTTATATGGTTTATGGAATTATTGGTTTATATTTTTCTAACTATGTTACACATAATTACAATATGTTTCTATTAATTAACTTGTAATCATCTTGTAGCTTTATACCAACAGAAATTGCTTAAACCATGGTATATTATATCATACATATATTTGTGCAGATTAAAGTCAATTTCAGAAAACAACAAAAATAAATTAACACAATTGATCCATATTGAATTAATACTATTAATCGATATATTATTCTGTACTTTATAGATATATGTGTATATGTAATGTGCATATACAACATAAGTATTAACAAATATAAGAAATATTACTTGCCATTGAAACCACATAAATGTTTGACCAATTTGATACAAAGAATAATATAATGACCAAAGTAGTGCAAATACCAATGCAATGCAAAATCTTTGTGATATAAATCTGAAAATAACCAATATTTATATTATTATAACCATTTATGTATACATACACTTTGGTTATATAGATTACAATGAAATGATCAATCATTACCCTGCGAAAGAAAGAGCAACACCCACAAGTGATAATACATCTAACATGTATTCTATATTTAACCCAAGATAAGGAGCAAACCACAGTAATGTTGGTTTCTGTCTTAATTTATGAAATAAAGGTGAACGACTTTTAAGATCCAACTGAGTTCTAGCTGGTAGGATGCCATTATCCCCATATAATCCTTTATCACAAATAGAAAAAGAAAAGAATAAATGTTAAAAGGAACAATGTAATAATATAACAATGTAAAATAAATATTATTTATTTTGAACCTTTCAATTTGTACTCACCCGGTATTTGTATATAAAAACTAAGAAAAGCAAAAAGATATATAATGCAAATTCCTCGTAAAAATAAATTACGTGTATATCGTACTTGAACCATCGTCGATTACTATACGTCAGGATTATTTCAAGAGATTAAAATGTATTCGAATGTAATAATTGAGATCTGCAATATGAAACAATATGTATATACATGTACATACTGTACGTATATGTATACATGTGCGTATAGATAAAATTAAAACTTCATTCAAATCCTTTAATCCTTTAATCTTTTAATTAATAATTATAAATATTTTCTGAAACATAGTTATTATTTTATAGATATAGTTACCTTATTATTTCATAATCTGATAGAATATTGTTCATCAAATCGTAATCCAAATACGTAACCTTTATTTCTAAATACATATATGATATACATACAAGTGATACAACACTTGAGCAGTTGTCAGATTTCGATTGTTTTTTCCTAGACGTTACTATCTAGTAGTATCAGAGAGGAAATGACGGTGTTCACGCCCGTAGGTTGAATTGCTGGTGCAAGTGCTGCACCAAGCGAGCAAGTGTTGCATTAACTCAACTTTAGTATATATAAGAACCACGGTCGTGACTAGAACTCATTGTGTTCCATCCTAGCATAGGCAAGAACTTATGCAGTTCTATCACAGACGAGTTATGTGTGTAATTATATACATATAAGATAGATTAACAAACAGTGGTATACACAGGACTGAAAATTCTCCTGGTGGGTAAGACTCTTAGTGACCGCACGATGTTGATCACTTGCTGAAGTAAGGCGCCTCAATCAAGTAGTTAGGATTCGTTGCGAGACGTAAATATAGTCCGAACCGGTTGTCTCTGTTTTTTTCTCTCTCTTTTTAATGTTATCGCGTATTCGATTAACGACGGACTGAGTAGCAGGCGGGATTCAAAGAAAAAACAGCATCACGATACTGATACTAGAGATTGACCTTTGCCTTATATATATATATATATAATTATTACGATTACATTATTATTATTTTGTATCGAACTAATGTCTAATAAATGTTATATAACATAAATATCTTAGTAAAACTATAGGAGGACTGATCCACTCAGTATATTTCAATTGAAAAAATATCCGAAGTCAGTGTATTAACAGAAAGAAATGACTCAGGAAGAAATTAAGAGTACATAGATAAAGCTAAGATAAAGCTAAGCTAATTTTAGATAAAGCTAAACAATATCTAAAAAGTTGTTTAAAAGAAACAACTAAAGTGTTAATTAAAAATGTTTTATTAATTGTTTCAATCATGATAAAATTGTTTTGTTTGAATTAAAAAAAGGGATATATTTCACCAGCAAGGCTCGAAATCCGCTATTTGATTTTCCATGTGTCCAGATGACACATAAACTATACGTATGCAGTTTGTAAAGCCTGCTCCTTGACGCCATCCACTAACAACCACGATCGCATCGCCAACTCTAATGTACCCTTTTCTTCGGAGAGAGTCTATACCAGTCTGTATTCGAGTTTGCATGTCTTTACCCCAATCAGACAAGGGCTCCGCTGTATTGATAATTACATATATTAAATATAATAATTTTTACTAAAGGACTAAATCGTTAGTATTAATTGTATTATAAGACAACGATAAGAAATATAATTTATCACGCAGCGAAACTCGTTTGATTTAGTTTCATTACAATGAAATAATCAACTGTGTATATCAGTTCGCTACAGTTAGAAATACTTTGATATATGTATCTTTCTTTTAGAAAATTATCCACGCATAAAAATCTAATGCTGTAAAAGTGGAAACGATATTGAAAGGAAAAGTATTATTCTCTTGGTATATTTCGTATTTTTATATTACAACCTTTTAATAAAACTTTAAACGATCTATGTTTATATAACATTTTTTACTCAACTCTACCCACAGAATAATCGTTAAACCCTGGGAAACTCTGTATAATAAAAATAGCATAAACATATGTGCACATCCATACATACGATGAAATGAAAAGAATAATATATTTATTTTAAGGAAAAACATAAGATATATTTACTTCTGTAATGAAGAGAATGGATACCGTAATACAGCTGTAGCCATCTAGCAACTACTCCATAACGAGTAACTGCAAGAATTAGACATCTAGGACGATACATTGATAATAAAACAGCGCTGCGTCCGGTTGTTGTAGTAACGACAATTGCTGCTGCATTTGATTTTATCGATGTCTCAACTGCTCCAACTATGATAGAGTGTAAAGGATCTAAAGGTATTGGCACCTATTTTCGTACAAAATATATTCATATCAATGCATACTGTATTATGCAAAATCGAATTATAATAATATCAGCGAATTATAATAATTCCACTGAACATCCCTACCTTGTAGCTTAATTCATCGAAAATTTCCTTTTGCCACCGAGCGCTTTCAGCTTCTCTGCATACTATATCAACATCGCTTAACAATTTAGTAGTATCTTTCATATTCATAGCACCAGTTTTCAGAAAAATTGCATCGACTCCATTTAAAACAGCATGCGCAATTAGATTCATATCAATATTTAACTGTTCGTTGTTATATACTTGAAACCCTAATACAATTGGTTTCCCTATCTATAGGAAAGGAAAAAGCAAAGTAGAAATTTATTTATGGATCATGATCTTGAGAATTATAGCTTGCTAGTTTCGTTAAATATTAGCTACGATTAATTAATATAATTTCTGAACAATTCCTCTCTCTTTTTATTTATACATTACCTAATTACAGAAACAAAAATTCGATAGAGTTTATTTATCTTTTCGTTAGTTGCACAAGTCGTAACGATTATACGTATCGCGATTGGTACATCAAGTCATAAATATCTTATTCGAAATAAAATTTATAATATCGATAGTTTGTTTAAAAGTAAAATTAAATTAATAATAAAATATATCTATTTCCTAAAATTTATACTTAACATTTTTGTGACAGATATTCGTATTGACAATTTGTAAATTTCTATCATTATGGCAAATCTGTTTTGTTACGGAACTGAATTGCATAATATTGTAAAGAATTTACAGTGAAGCTATACAAGGCAAATATTTATTAATAAAAGCTTACCCTGATACATTTGGCAATAATTATTTTTTCGACTAAAAATAGTTTTTCATTCCCTACGTCTATTTTAATATTGTTTCTATCGAGAAGAATAGCATCGGCTGAATGTAAAATCTCATCGAAATTTTCGAATCCTTGCTGGGTTGAGATCTTTGCCATAACGCAAATTTTAGTAACACCTTTAATCAGTATCGATTAGCGTAATATCAATGTCGTGCATCGAACAAATCATTGCAATAATGTACAGTTTATCCATACCCATTTTCTTCAAGCGACTTTTAATACCGTACAACATTTTCTCGTTACGTGTATGATTCATTATAAGGAAATCACATTCTAACATTGAAGCCAATTTCATATGTTCAGTGTCCTTTTCCGAAATTTGTGGTAATGAAACTACGCTGTCTAGTAATTGCACCAATTTGTTATCCCTTACAATACCACCTTTAATTATTTTACAAGTTACAGCTTCTTCATCTGCGTTAAAAGAATTTTGGTTTCTATTAATGTTTATACTCGCGTTTAGTTTCTTTTCGAGAAAATTGATTTTAACTATAAACGTTAACATCGTTGTGGAGTAATATCTTTAATTACTTATGTTTGTGTTTATCATACTGGGTAGTAGAGAACGATGAAACAGAAAATTTATGCAGGATATTATATAAATTGCTAAAAATATTTTGTAACCCGTTAAATATCAATTCTGCTTTACGTATTTTAAATTTCTTTTATTACAGGTACGAAATAATGTTGTGTGATATTTTACTCTGTTTCATTCTATGTATCCTGTATTATCCAATACAATAAATAGAAACCTAAGTAAATATATTAGTTTACAACGAAATTTATTAACACTTATCATATGAAAAAATGTTAATTTATATTTTCGACATATTTTATTGAAAAGACATTTTCGATCATTATTTAGAATGCTAGAACAAATTGTGATTGTTTTATTCGCTCACTGAGCGTTTTCGTTTTTTGAGCTTAACGCAAATGTACACACATATCGTATGCATATTAATGTTCTGTAAATCAAGCTCTATTTCCTGGTCAAAAGCTAAGATAAATTATTATTAATACTACTGCTATTTTCTTAAATTTATATTTTACAATCAGCGAAAGGTAGTACCAGTAACCATAATGGAACGTTTAAATCTAAAACATTCACAACTCATTTATCCATTTAGTTATTAATTTATCAACATAGGGTAAGTGTAACTAACGGATACAGGTGACTTGTAATAGAGCAGCGCCTCGATCAATCAATATCCTGTCTCCTACCCGACATACGCGAGGTAATTCAAGATAAGAAATCCAAAAGCATGTAGCACACCCTCCACGTTTTGCGATATCGTTCGTTACCAATTTTACCATTTTACCTTTCTCTAATTTAGCGTATCCCTATAAATATCAATACTCAGTATATACAATCGCCATATAGAATGCCATGTAAAAATTTTACTAAAACATATTATACAATATACATGTATTGAACAATATCGTCAATAAATATCTTGATTCAAGTGGTTTTAGATAATAATCATACTATACTCTTCTCATCACCACGGAATGCACCCGTTCTTATTTCGGGGCCCTGGAGATTCATTGCAACTCCCAAGGGGTAAACCTCCGTCGTTAATTCATACATTCTATTTCCTGCCTCTCTAACAGATTGTACAGTGATCGCATGCCATTTCTCTGTTTCATGAGACATGTTCAAACGAACTATGTTCGCACCAGCCATCATCATATTAACGACGGCGTCAGGATGAGAATTCGCCATACCTTATTAAATATATAAGATATTTTGCTGTATACACTCTATTCATATCTAGAGTTTACTTATTTATTTCTAAAAACTGGGAGACAAACTAAAGGCACTTGTTAAAGGAAATAATATTTTAAAAGAATGTACTTTATGGACATCGTTTTAGTTCAATATATCAAAAGCAATTTGTATTAAAAGACTAAAAATGACACAAATGTTTGCTCACCTAGGGTAACCATAATTCGTGTAAGCCTTGCTAGTTTAGGGCTGGAATTGATATCAAGTTGTGTATTGTGTTCAAGACGTGTGTTTTGATATGCTGCTTTTACTTGATCATCTGTTATGTACTGATCTTCAAGGTTTATCATCTGTGTATTACGAGATAAATTGACAAATTTAAAAAACATATTGGAATGAATCAAAAGCATAAAAGCAAAAAGTTATAACATAACAAAAATGGGACATTAGAGTATTACTTATATTTTTACTATAATCAACGCAACTTATTTTGTATTTCGCTGTATAAACGTATCTGGCTTTACATTCTATTCTCTTTGTTCCCTGTATAATATTTTCATGATTTTTACTGTTTTGGATTAAAATATTAGAACTGTATTGAAGGAAAAGGAAAATGTTTCAAAACATAATGCTAAATTTTTATGAAAGTAAATAGAAAATTCTAAATTAAAAAATAAAACCACAATTGTATAAATTCAGTACGTTTAATATGTTCAATCGAAATAACAATCCTTGATTCCTACTTATTTATTAATGTAAATGAAGCACGTATACCTAATCACGATAATTAATCAACTAATCTCTATTAAGGGCAAAAATGTCAATTATAAAAATAGTACCCATGGCATTCGGCGGCATGATTTTATCCATTTAGTTGCTGGTGTAATGTCATTGGTACATAACATTGTGTAATTCAATATATGTTAAAATTGTGTATCCTTCGAAGCTTAAAGAGATGTATGTGATTGTTAAGAATGGGAACTGTAAGTTATTTGTCCATTTTATTAGTAATTTGGTAGAGGTTTATATATGGTCAGGTTACATGTTGCGGTTATAAAAAAATTTGAACACTGCATGCTCTGATATCAGAAGGTAGTCCAGTCTGTTGAAATTTAATACAAGATGTTAGAATGTGAAGTTTGTTATGTTTATTTGTAATTTGAAAACGATAATAAAAAAACACATGAAAGTAAAATAAATTTCTTTATTTATGCTTCCTATTGGAGATAAAGAATTAAGCATAACGTTTCATTTGGCGAACAATAATTCAAGTTTCAATAATTTACTATTTCAAATAATTATTGTACTTTATTATTGAACAACAGGATTGTGTATATGTATATGTGCATTTACATATATGTATACGTATGTAAATACATATGTATATATATATACATTTTGGTGTGCTGTATTTATATGGAGGTACATTGTAATGACATTAATACTGCGGCTACTGGCATCTTTAGTTTGTTATCCTTTCAATGATTTTACTAAGTTTACCGTACATCATCATACAGTGTAAGTTACATATTATATTTCCAAAATCTAAAGCTATTTAGTATCTCCTGTTCTTTACAATACAGCCAGTGTACATCTATTCAACCGTCCTAAAAAAAGAAAAATAAATATTAAAATTATATCATGAGTTTTTAAGAGTAAAAAATAAAAAATATGAAATTTAATTCGTTAAAAGTAAAAATACAACAGTTAAGAACACAAAAGGTAAGACAAAAACATTTACATTTTAGTACTTTTCAGTATGTACAGTTTGCTATAGTACATTTCAAACAATTTTTTAATTATTATTTGTGAATCTATATATTCAATGAAATTATTAGTATAAAAAATTAATGGAAATTAAATCACACTTTTTTAATAAAATATCTATTAATGATTCAAAATTTTCGTTGGAGACTGCTAAGAATTAAAATAAATACGATCGTTACTAGGACAAATATAAGATATGTTTTGATATATTAGCCCTCGCTAAAATAAAGTACACCCAAAAATATATCAATATGACCCGATTTTTTCAAATTTTACTTTATTGATAATTAAAACAGATAATGATTTTTTCCGATGAAAAATTTTCATGAGTTTAGATTACGATAATAAAATAGAAAACATTAATGCAAACTGAAACAAATCTATTTAATGCAATTTATAATTTAAAAGTAGATAATATTATTTTTTAACTATTTTCTATTTCATTAAGCAGAACGATATATTTTTATACAAACTGAAAATTCACTGCATGTTTTCTGAAAAATATTCTTCACTTTCGTGAAAATATTGAAATATATTATTAATACACAGCATAATATTAATACACAAAACGTTATTAACAAAGCCAAATACATAAATGTTAATTAGACCAACAATTTTCTTCTGTTTAGCAAACTCTGTTAAAATGGGCACATATAATGTAATAAATTTGTATTTTTGCAAAGTGCAAGCGAAATAAATTAGCAATTGATATCAATGGACTGCATACAATAAATGCAAAAATTACATAATAGATTCATAACTATCTGTATCACTACGTATAGTACATGCATCATCATCTCGGGGAACTTCTATGTCTACGTACACAATACGAATTGTATTCGTAAATCCTGGGCCTTGCTTCAATCCAGTGACTATTACAACTGAATCTCCAGATTTAATGAAACCACGGCTTTTGCCGAATTTCAAACCACACTGGACGCGTACATCAACGTCTTTCACCCAATCAGCTAATGGCGCTTCTACACATAAGAAACAAAAAAAAAATAAAATAATTATTATAATTATATACAAAGTTTTCATATTTAAATTATATTTATACCCTTAATAGAAAAGTTTTATTTTACATTACTTAGTAAACGTCATTTAGTTGGATTATTTAGTACATTTCTTTTGAATAAAAAAATTCAAGTTTAATAATAATGTTAACCATAGGAATTCAATATATTCATCACTTCTTCATTAATTTCTCTTCCTAACAATTTATTTATGTAAAATATACCTTGTTAGCAATCTTAATTCAATCTCAAAGCCTGTAATATACTATTTTCTAGTTAGTACCTTCATAATAAAGGGGCAAAATGCCACGATAAAGATGCGCTTGTCGTGCAACTTGATGGAATCTAGTTACTGCTATAATTGGACAACGTGGTCTGTATTTTGCAACTATGTGCGCTGAACGGCCGGTAGTTGTGATTACTATAATAGCACTAGCTGCACATTTTACGGATACTTCTACAGTAGCGATTCCAATAGCATGAGTAGCATCAATTGGTGGTAATGCTTTGCGAGAAAGATCTTGGAAAATTTGTGTCTGCCAAATTACAGCCTCCGCTTCTTTACAGATGTTAGCCATTGTGCGCACACACTCTAGTGGGTAATCTCCTTTGGCAGTTTCACCTATTGAAACAATAAATAATTACATATTTATGTAAATACTAATATGTAAAAATTTAACAGATTAATTAAGAAATTATATATAGATGATAATCGCTTATTATGAATTAATAATATAGTAATTAAATAATTTATACCTGATAACATGACACAATCTGCACCATCAAGTATAGCATTAGCTACATCCGATGTTTCAGCTCTAGTTGCACGTGGTTTCTTCACCATAGACTCAAGCATTTGCGTAGCACAAATTACTGGTTTCCCAACTTTATTACATCTACTGATCATACATTTCTGTGCTAAGAATACTTTTTCTGGTGGTATTTCAATACCAAGATCACCACGCGCTACCATGATACCATCAGAAGCGTCGATAATTTCATCAAGATTTGTCATTCCTTGCTGATTTTCAATTTTGGATATTATTTTAATGTTCTTTCCCTTTTCGCCAAGAATTGCGCGAATTTCCGTTAAAGCTTTAGCATCTCTTATAAATGACGCAAAGATCATATCAACGTCTTGTTCAACACCAAATTGCAAATCAGATTTATCTTTTTCAGAAACAGCTGGCAAATCTACCGGTGATCCAGGTAGATTGACACCTTTGCGAGAACCTAACATTCCACCATTTTCAACAGTAGTTACAATCACATCAGGATCTAAAATATTCAATACATTTTAATCAAAATCCACTAAAATTGTATATTTTTTAAACATAGAAGGGGAAAGAAGAATATACGTAGAGAAACGACACGTACTGACTGCAGTAACTATGAGGGAAATCAAACCATCGTCAACGTAAACGCGACTTCCAACTTTCAATACTTTAGAAATATTCTCGTAATCTACGTAAACAAGATTTGCATTGCCTTTTTCCATGTATGCCTTATCGGTAGATAATTTAAACGTTTGGTCCTTAAGTAATTCGACTTCAGCAGATCCACCCTGAGAAAGTAATAAACAATTAGGTATTATATGTTAATTTTAGGTCTTACACGGTATAGAATGCGTGAAAAATCCTATCACACTACATATTTTCATTAAAAAATTTCTCGACGAGGATATTATAAATAGTCAGAATATTTCTGAATATTTAAACTTTTTATTTTCATAATTTATGTGTGATTGTGCGGTAGTGCTGTTGAAAGATCTTGAAAGATCTTGAAATATTTTGAATTACTGTATTATGATCAAATGTACGAATAAATAAATGAGTTACGTACGCCTTCCAAAAGTCCAGTACGAATTTCAGGACCTTTTGTATCGAGAGCAATCGCTACAGGAACGTTAATGCCTGATCGACTGGATAAGTTCTTCTGCGCTTTTCGTACGTTGCTAATAGTCTCAGCGTGGTATTCGTGAGAGCCATGAGAAAAATTTAATCGAGCGATATTCATGCCCGTTTCAATCATCTTTTCGAGAGTTTCGACGGATCTTGAGGCCGGTCCGATCGTGCAAATAATTCCCGAAAGACGGATGAACGATGCATGGCTGTCGATGTCCAAGGCACACATATGATCTAAATGGCTTTGAGCGTACAAAACTTGCGTGTTCGGCTTTCCAGCCATCTGCGAAGATACATATAACGATTAAATTTAATTCTGTTTTCATGGGAAATATTTCAAGATTATTAAAAACAATTCAAACATTTAATAGTTTAAAGCATCGCTAAACTCTGCGTAACATTTAACTATAAAAGTAGTTACTACGCAAAAAATTGTCTAAAAAGCACTACATACTTGTTTCTTAATTAGCAAATAAAATCTAATATGTGCAAGTAAATGCGATTACTATTATAATATTATATAAGCTGTAAAGGTGCTCATAAGGCGTAATTCTTTCATATGGAATTGTGTCTTTAAAGCATGGTTAAAACATAAAGGGAATGTCTTCTAACCCTTACACAGGAATCTATAAACTACTACATCTTATTATCATAATATCGATGAATTTAAATTTTAAGTGATGTTTACATAAAACTGTGCAAACAAAATTATTATTATACAATATCAGGGAAATTCGTTTAACTATTAACATAAAGATCTGTTTAAAATGGCAAAGCAAACAATAGACACACTTTATAAAATTTAGGTTGATTATAACTACAAGCCTCCATTCTATCGAGGTATGCATAACACGAGATTAAAGTATCATAACTACTTATGTACATATATATATATACATACAGGATGTTCCATTTGAAGAGGATCTTACGGTGGTCACAAATCTCCTCTAGGTGCATGCACTTCTCTAATTTCAAGGTGACCTTTGTTTTTCTGTGCGAAACTATATGTTTTTATTTAGGTAGGCGTATATCCCGTTTCGTAGCGAATTTATCGATCTATAATGTTGGTGTTCCAAAGTTATTCAACGTTATTTATTGCCATTCAAAATACCTTCGTTGGACATCTCCAAGATTTGATTTACCGGAGTAGTGCGTCCATTAGGGTGTAAACATGAATCGAAATCACACTAATGATGCGATATGTCATTATTTTTATTTTTTTCCTCCTTATTCTTATCTATAATCTGCTGCTAGGCAGATCTCAGTTTCTGTTACAGTTGCTTCGAAGGAATCAGTGTTATCGCGGATAGTATTACGCGAGCTTCCTTTCGTGCTAACCATCTGCTTTATCATAGTGCATTATATTCCTAATGGAATTGTCAATCCGCTTGTGATTTTAAGAGAATGCAAGAAAGTTAGAAGAATTAGTTCTATCGCTTTGAGAAGTGTCAAGCTATCATTTGGGGATAGAATAAATAATCGTATCGACGTCCAAAATTATTCTTTTACCGTCACCTTGAAATTATGGAAGTGCATCCATCTACATTTATGGCCAAGATAAGATCCTCTCCCTTTCTCGAAACAGGGTAAGTTTTATTTTATTTATAACATTTTTTAAAACGACCTATAGCTTGGGAAACAATTGCGTGCGAAACATTAAATAGAGTATATATTATAAAACCGGTATAAACCGTATATCGTACGTAGATGAACTAAGCTCGCATACATTTGAATAATTATTTAGCTTAAAACTAAATTAAAATATATTATAATATAAACCATAATTAATTTGTTTTAAGGGAATAAAAAATGAATATGATATTCATCTAAACGAAGAATTTTTAACCATATACTAGATATAAGTTATAAAATAAATTATAAGATTCTAAAATTTATCAGTTACTGAAAATAACAAATATTTCTAAACATTTTGTTTCCACCAAAATGTGTACATTCTCGTCAGTTGTAAACAGCATACTACGTTTTGATACTTTTTTGAACACTTCTATCTAAGGCTTGTCGTTTAGAGTTACAGATAACTCGACAGGCAAACGTTCATCATTGTCGGTAAGATGGTTGTCCATGATCACAACCTAACCCATGCTTAGCATGGGGAAACCAGCTTAGCATATATTACTTTAAATTAAACTCATTCATTAAAAAACATGTATTTACTAAGGAAATTTATTTTCCATTGTTTCATGCTTTTATTCTTCAAGAGAAATCGCTCAAAGAATGCAATGAATCCAAATCAAAGCTAATACACGTATAATACAAAAATCATAGGAATTGGTTATCTAAAACTAGTAGGTACGTATACAATGATAATAATGATTCATCTTGTGATTATTTCAAATTATTTGTTGCTTTAGTTATAACATAATTTCACGTTAAACAAATAAATAGTAATGTTATTAATTAGTCTTTGTTAATTGATAAACAGTTAATACTAGCAATAAAGAAACGCTAATTTTTTTTTGTTAGTATCTACAAAGTGCACAAGGAAAAATAAGCATTCTGGTGGCCTTCAAGTTTAAATAGATCGTGTTAAGATGTACTTATGCTAAAATATTGTCTTAGGAGAAAAATATCAATTTCATCGAGCATCAGACTTCCTTTTACATTTATCTTAACTGAAGAAAAACTTTCTGCTAATTATCTTGACCTTCATAGTCCTTCACACGATACAGACCGTGTTAAGGACAAGACTGCTTACAATTTATTAGAAAATTACATTTTGTTGTAAGCTCAGTAAGTTAATTTCATCATGTTTCCAACTGTATTGCATTTTTCAATCAAATCCGAATATTTACGAACACTTACTGAAATTGCACATACGCCAATAATAGAAAATAGCTTTTTAAACCCTTTAGTTTGAATGAATAATAATAATTGTCATCGATATTTATCGCACGCTAATTAGTATAGATGCTGAGATTAATCGAAATGAGAAATGCAAATGCTAATTTAGTAAAAAGTTTCATTCAAAGTTCACTTGGCACTGAAAATAACATGGTTACAAGATAAACGTTTTAAAAATGTACGCTCTTAAAGAAAAGTAAAGTTCTCTTGACATGCATCTATTAGTTTGTCACGTCATACATATAATCCTTTGCGACAAAAAGATAGCGCGCTATATAAATATAAATATTCTTAACTTTTGAAACAACATTGCTTTCGACTTTTATACCGTTTAATAAGAATAGCGTATTATTTCGATATGTTTGAATACGTTTATTGCAAGAAAATTTTATTTTACAATACGTATTGAAAAATAACGAAAAATCGAACGCCTAAATGCCTAATATGTATAGAAAAATATTATTTCGTAGCTCGAACGTTTGCTTTTATAAGCAATTAAACGTCATTAAACGTCATACATTGGCAAATATTTAAATCATTTTTTAACAAACTTCCGGCTTGATACCCAGTTTTGCTCGATGCATTTTTTTAATTTTTCAAGGCTGTGAAATTATCTTCCCTTGACATGTACTGATCTTTCGCAGAGGCTCAACTCGCTTACTGACTTAGACGGGCTACTTTAGAACCGCAGCTGAACCATAGAACGGTGGTTGGATTATGTTCGGACAGAACGACACGCCAACCATTCGCAGAACACACGCGAATCACTCGTCTCTATTCTATCGTGTTTTGTACTTGCATGGTTGCGAGTAGTAGCGAATAGCCGCGAGTGGTCGCAAGTGGTCGGCGTGTCGCTCTGTCCGAACATAGTCCAACCATCGTTCTATGGTTCAATTGCGGTTCTAAAGTGGCCCCGTCTGAGTCAAGTCCTAGTGCGACCACCATCGAACAATTTCATTCGAAAACTTGGATAATTTGCTCTCTGAGGTATTCTTTTGATTTTGCTTTGCGAATACTTGTATTATTCTATCGGAAAATAAAGTTTGTGCTCGCAATGATTACAATATATTTCTTCAATTGTTCGTCTATCAAAGTAATACAATTTGAACTCTTCATTTTTCCACTTGTAAATTTAATCTCAGTGTTTCCGTAGTACCCAACGCCAGCCCACACCTTCTAGTCGGCAAGTTAAAATCTATGTTCTATCACTTTTTCTGACTAAAGATAACTCTTCGCCATTTTTCTCTCTCAAAAGCATACAACTTTTTAGCAAATAGTAAACGTGCTTCTTTGCGTTGCCTCGTTAGTGGTGGTGATCGATTTTTGACGTTTTACGTATTTACATTCTTTTCTAATACATTGTACATTACGCACATTAGCGTTCACACCAACTTCTGCTACAATTTCTCTCGCAATAGCAGTAGAATTTGATGCAGTCGTTAAAGTCGCACGTCCTTGACGATCGGCTTTTAATTTCGGACGATCTTTGCTTTTTGTCTTTCCATACTCCTTTGCGTTTTTTAAAACATTGTATACAACTTTCCGACTACGATTTAATTGTTTCGCAATTTTAGAAATAGAACAGTTTCCTTCGCGTAAATTATGAATTGCTGCTACTTCACAATCACTCAATTTTTTACCACGACCCATTGTTCTGAATTGCACAAAATTTCGATATCGAAACACGCAGTATTAAATATCTTCTCGTATGAGCAGTTTGACGTCGTCGCACTAACTGAAAAAGGAAAACTTTGAAACAACGCTATCATTTTGACGCAGCGATCACCACTAATGTTTACGTTCTCAGTTTTAGTTTAACCCAGTAGGCAAAAACCAAGTGTTTACCGCGAACACGTGTAATTTATTGCTGACCAAAATGATACACAGAGTGTCTCTAATTGAAATGTCAAAACTTCGGGGACCGATAGTTATTTCAATTTGTTTCACAAAATCTTATGATTTTTTTTTTTTTTTTTATAGATATGAAGAAAGATTGTGCAAGTTTTCTAGTTTTATCGTTGGAACGTTACAATATAGAAGATGTATTCAATTTTCAATTACATCTATGGAATCTTTAGAACCATGAGTGTACAGGAAACGTTTCAAGTTTTATCGTTGAAACGTTACAATATAGAAGATGTATTCAATTTTCAATTACATCTATGAAATCTTTAGAACCATGAGTGTACAGGAAATGTTTCTAGTTTTATCGTTGAAACGTTACAATATAGAAGATGTATTCAATTTTCAATTACATCTATGGAATCTTTAGAACCATGAATGTACAGGAAATGTTTCTAGTTTTATCGTTGAAACGTTACAATATAAAAGATGTATTCAATTTTCAATTACATCTATGGAATCTTTAGAACCATGAATGTACAGGAAACGTTTCTAGTTTTATCGTTGAAACGTTACAATATAGAAGATGTATTCAATTTTCAATTACATCTATGGAATCTTTAGAACCATGAATGTACAGGAAATGTTTCTAGTTTTATCGTTGAAACGTTACAATATAGAAGATGTATTCAATTTTCAATTACATCTATGGAATCTTTAGAACCATGAGCGTACAGAATCGTGTCTTTCGTGGACATAATATTAGGTTGTGCACAAGAAAAATGAAAGTCACAGTAAACTTCAAGCATTATTTATTCAAGTATTATAGTTTAGTATAATAAATGACTATTATCACACAGTACTTTCCAACCATGGTCTCTTTTCCAAACTTTACATTATATTACTGCTATACATTTACTTATTTGTATCACATACCGTGGTAATTAATATTTACTCAGAGACATTTATTCTTATCGATTTGAATTACCTTGAAACATATTGTCATCATTCCGCACAACCTTCTCTTGTACATGTTACCGTCGCGATCACTCGATTTTAAGTTCTCAGATATACAACCAAGAACACTTATCACAATATACACACTTTCAATGTTATGTATTTGTATTGTTTAAATTAAGGCTAATTAGCGAGAAATAAATACATATATTACGATTTATAATTACTAAATTTATCGCTACGTATCGTAATTGATAATATGTAACCGGAAAATATTTCCACCATCGTATCGAAAAATGCAGTTATTCGATTAACAAAATTATACCGGCGACGAAACAAAAGTTCTACGATATAACCAACTATGGTAATTTCGTTCGCAAGTTCCGTACGTCTTGTCTACCTGTTCGTCACGTACGTACTAATAATAATTAGAATCAGCACTCGAGCTGAGTATCACCGTTCAAATATGTATAAACGTGTCCCACAGCCAACCTAGCGATAATCCATTAACGTCCTTAGTTTTTGATTTATACAGGAAAGTATGTTTGTCAATATATTGTATATATAATACTAAATGGTAGTAATCGAATTTACGATTACACTTACGAAATCAATGACATAAAAATTAAGTTATAACAGCGTTACCGGCCACCTCGCGCTGATCGAATATTAATCTAATTCAATTTACATATAACCCATTGATTTATCTTTCTTTATTTTTATATTAAAAACGATCAGCATCAATGGGTTTAGTTTAGGGTAGGTTACATATAAATAATTAATTGAAGTTCTTTGTGAATATTTACGTATATAGGGAAAAGCTGTTCGGAACGATGACCTCGACAACGTATTTCAAGCTCATCAAGATCGAGGAGGTGTGCCTCTTTGTAAATAATTATCCATAGATATGTATAGGTACTGTAGATAGGGTTAAAAATCGATTTTACATCAATTTTCGTTAAAGTGGCGATACCGATATGAATGCGAATACAACAAAGCTATAAATAGAGCATTAGTTTACAAACGAAGAAAAAGAAACAGAAAAGTGAGCTAAAGAAAATCGTCGATTTTTTGAAATGATACTATGTTATGTGTTTCAAATTTTAGCTCTCTAGCTGATCGAGAAGCGGATGAAATTTCGCTTAAAAAGTTCCATCCATACGGATCGGCTCAGAAGCAAACTAAAATAATTGCATTATTCAGCAAAGAATACTTAACATATTCGCTATTACTAAAATATGGCTATCTCTCGCCAGAATATCTTTTATCAGAGATATCTTTAGTTTAACTAATAACATTTGTTTTCGCTTCGTTTCTTACGATTTTGTTTGCCTCTCTACATATTTTCGTTATAATAAATGCGTGAACTAAAAAATTTAACAACTGCGTCAGTAGTTATTATTGAGAGGCTACTTATCAACTATGTAAATTTTAAATACGCAACGTATGTGCCAATAGCAGTAAATGTGGTAATATATTCGCTGAAACTTGTAATATACATTCATTATATGTATATATCCTGTTACAAATCTTGTATATATAGTACCAGAAACAGATTAACTCAATAACAATGAACACAGAGTCCATTTTGTTGACAAGCACAGAGATATGATTTGTACAAAAACTAAAAGGTTATAGAGAGAGTATTTTGGTTTGAAGAAAGATACTACTAAGTTATTGAAAGTTATATAACATAGAAGTTAATAAACACATAAGTAGTACACTTAGATGTTTAATTTTCTACATATCTTGAATTTGTTGATTCAACGATAACAAAACAATATTAGCCATATTGCTGGAATTTGTGTTACAAAATTCAACGAGCTTCTAAAGTTTTGTAATATACCTTATAGAAACATAAATTAACATACTTAAAAAAATGAAGAACGTTCAAAGTCAATTTCTAACGAATACATTAGAAACTATTCTATGTGAAAAAATGCAAACATTAAAATTCATACTACGAATAACACACATAGCACAGGTCAGATACAAGTCATGCGAGAACTAAGTTAACTCTAAATACTTATCACGTTTGTTCGATAATTATTTACTTTCGATTATTATTGAGATATTATAAAACAAGCAAAACGAATTAAATAAAAAGGAAAACATCGCAGAAAATATAAAAAGGAAAATATCATCGAATCATTGCATTGAGATAAATTCGAAGACAAAAATGTTTGCTAACATTATATTATCTTTCACGATCGTGATATTCGATAAGAATTACGCATAACTCTTTGTTGTCTGTGAATAATATCTACAATAGAATTTCTCACGATTCAACTTCCTAAGCAGTTTAAACTTTTGAAATATGAAAATTTTTGCCAATTAACGTACGTATTAACTTTCGTAAATTAGAAATTCTAATTACGAAGATTATGCCAAATGCTATAGTGACTTTTAAATTTTAAAAGTTAAAATAAAGCGAAAAGATCGCATGCAAAAAAAGGAAACACAATGCAAATATATTATTTATAATTTGTTACATTTGACAACGGTGTACTTAGCTACGATCAAATTCGATAACAATTTTTAGTCGTATCGGATACTGCGGTAAAACTTCGTTTATATGAATCTATCGAAAAACAAGTTCGTTCGTAGAAGCACATTATCTGTGATTTTTCGTTCAGTGAATAGGAAATTCCTGTTCATACGAGACAATTCCACGGAACATTTACTCTTAAACACATAATAATATTGCGAGCTTGTAGCGACTGCGAAGCATAAGAATGAGTCACGTAACATTTCATTCATATAAACAGAGTTTCACATATTCGCGAACATTCAGCGTAACTCGTGTAATGGCCTAAGCTAACGAAATAATAATATACGTGCGACAGAAAATCGAAGTTAAAAAGAAAAAAAAAAAAAAAAACTGTGGCAACACATAAAGTAAAACCATTGCAAAACAGTTGTCCACAATAATACCTTATCGTAGATGGTAACCCAGACCATTTTGGTAGGCTGCGCAAATAAAGAGGACACAGGAATTAGTTGCAATACTGGCTCGATGACAGCGAGCCTACGTCTGACTGCATTCGTTGATGTACAAGGTATAAACTGCTTGTCGCTTAAGCAACGGAAGTTTCGGAACAAACGGAAGTAGGTAGAGGAATCGAAAACGTCCAATGGACGTCTTAGACGATGGCGGTACCAGTGCATACAGCAAGTGCGGCAAAATTCAAACGACGACATTCTAATTCATTTATTCAAAAGAATTATAATTTCCATACAACTGCGTTCTTTCGTTTCATTAGTCGTATAAAAAGTATCAAAAATTAATCGAATAAAGTAAAAGTTGTAAAGATAAAGAAAATGTTTGTGAATTTATCTTACGATATCTTTTTCCATGTCTCGTAGATTTAGATAGCTTGTCTTAGCCACGTGAAACACATTATACGTACGAAAGTTTTATATCAAGCTGATTCTTCGTACAATTTTAAGCAGTCTCTTTGTATATTTAATTTACTATTAGATTATACAGGAAATTTAAATTATATTCAAATAAATAAAACATACAATGCGTGTGTTGTTCTTCTAAGCAAATGTTGCCAAAATTGTACTTAAAAAATTGAAGTAATAACTTTCAGTATTAAGCTTTACACAGCCTATTGTACGGAATGCAGAAAACACACATCAAATGATGCAATGTGCGATTCACGCAACGTTCAGATAGTACATAAACGTTATTAACCTAATAATTATCGATCGTAGTTAAGAAATATTTGTATTTCTTCTATCATTCGTTTATATCTTATCAATATCTTCAATTACAATATCAAATAAAAGAATTGATATTAATATACAATTAATCAAGCAATAAATTAATTAAACGAATTAATCAATACAAATTAATAAAAATCAAACGTGAACAATCAAATAAAGATATTAGCTTTTACGTAATACACATGTACGTATATCATCCGTCTGCACTCGCCGCCATCGTCTGCAAATATCTGGAGTCTTTAATTAACCGAATTATACGATGCTTTAACAATTACGAACTTAAGAAATAAAAACAACATAATATGTTTGATAACAAAATATGTGTATATGCACGTATATATTTTTTGTTTCATTTTTACTGTCATATTTCTATGAAATATTATATGGTTCATTAAACAAACATTTTTCAAGTTAATGTAATCTAGTTTTCAACGAAAACAAATCCTCACTTTGTTCGAACGGAACGTTTAATGAAATTATTAAAACAAGTAGATTAAAGACTAATTAATAATCAGAATAATTATAATAATAATAATATAGCGTAATAGGCATTTCATATTTAATTCCACTTTGCAAATAAATGAAAAGGGAGAACAAAAATCTCATTGAAAAGTAAATGTTTATATAATTGTTTAGACATTTATTTCATCGAAAGCATTCACTGAAACTAAATTAGATTTTTATCGATAAATAAGTTAGTAGCAATTTATTATTGATAAAGACCAGTAATTTTCAATCGTGTGACACTAAACTCTGCAGCAATAAATTAAACTTAACAGGATAAGATAAACATTGTCAATGCAATATCGAAATTGTCTGATGATCTTGATGAACTTTTGTGAAGATTACCTACGATGAAATGATTCGAAAAATAACATGTTTTATATAAGTCATATGTCCTATACATGTCCACCGACATATAAATTACTCAATTACTAAATTATGTGTTTCTAAAAATTTCTCAATTTTTATCCGAAACATTTTCGATCAGTTTTAAAGATATTCGCAGGAATCGATTTAAATGAGACATTCTATATTAATGAATTTGTTTAATGAACTTTCGTGATGCGTGTCTGTTGTATTTTTTATAATTAATCGAACGTATCTATATAACATGTCTAAAGCAAATTTTGACAATATAGCGTAACACTGGAACTAACTTTTCTCTTTTTTTTTTTTTTTTTTGTTGTACCGTAGCGTTAACTCAATTGTAGTAATACTACTAAGAAAGAAAGTTTCATATTACTACACATCTTGTTCGTCAAAATAACCATCTCGTTTCTTTATGTTCTAAACTAGATGTAATCCGAACAGTATTATATTCTGATACGCTCCATCGATTTTTACAATATCTTCTATTCGTTCAGAGGAAAAGTGTTCCCAAATGAAAATATAACTTCTTGTACCATATTTTATTGTGAGTACTGTACGCCAGGACCTACATACATACATATTTCGGTCACGATCATATCGAACAACGGAATTCGATCTATAGTGCTTTTTCTCTTGATATCGAGTTTCTTTCTTATTTCGTGATTTTAATAACTGTTTCGTAGATTCCTTGTTTTTATTAACTACTAACTATTGGTATTTTACTGTAGTTAGAAACAAGTATGTATAGGTACCCACAAACTTTCTGACGATGGAGCGTATCCATTTATCTTCTTTATCTTTACTTTTGTGCTTAAGACAGGTATAATACCTATTTCAAATTAATAAAATGCTTTCAGGTGAAATAAGTTTATAGTAATAGAAATAAATATTTCAATTAGAGATTTAGAAATGATATTTCTAACATCACTATTATTTAAATACTCAAAAATGTACAATAATATAGCATAAATATATAAATTTATACTATTTCGTACAAAATACAAATTTACATTCGGTAAATCTTTAATAAATTTCTGAGAAATACGAAAAATTAAGGAAACGCATACCTTTTCGCATTTAATTTATTATCGCACTAATTTATTAAAAAAAAAAACATCGTAGTTTGGATATAAAAAATTCATATTTAATATTAAAATAATTGTGTAAAATATATTAGCAGGGAAATTGTTAACTATTGTATTTACTTTTGTATTTAAATGATATAACTATAAATTCATTGAAATAATTAATTATTGAATATCAGTAATTTTTTCAATAATTATCAGCAAACACATAAGGACATATCTGATTTACAGTTATCAATTAAATTAGATTTAATTTTAAAACAGGAGATTAATTACGCGCGATGATAAAATCATCACGCTATAGTGGCGTGTTATAAATCGTGTCACACATACAATTTCATAAAGACCGTGTCATTAAAGTTTCATTAACTAATCTTCAGTTCAACAACTGAAGCAATTGGTGATATAAACTTATTATGGAATCGTATTTCATGACGTAAAGCATCGCTATAACGCGGTGATTTACAAGTAATACATGCATTATTTTTCTCTTTTTAGACGGAAGAAATCATAATCCATGATAATCTTTACTATAGAAGATTATCCAATATCACCAGAATATCAATGCTTTTATAATATGATATTTCGACCACAAACATGTATTTTTCAAATTATATGTTCGATATTCTTTTTTTAGAATTTAATATATTACAATTTATTCATAGGTCAATAAAATGTCCAATTAAAAAAGTGAATTAATTTCACACATACGTACACATATAATTTTATTATATTATATAACTTCTTCGTTACAAAGTGGCATTTGAAATATCATACCGATATACTTTTTATTATTCGTTCCCCCAAGTAAACTTTTTTGTATAAGATGAGTAATCTAATCACTTCACATTTCCTAACAATATTATAAGTAAAATTTCCTTTCTCTTGAGTATAAAAGTTATTAAATTCATTAAAAATATAACAATCTTTGTCAATTCGTACGAAAATATGTATACTTCGTAACAAAGATACGACGTTAAGTTTTTATTACAATAATATATATTCATATTATCATTTATGTATAACTTGAATTTTTATTTTATACGACAACCAATTTCGTATCTCTTATAAGCTTAATTTCATATTTCTATTATAATTTATGATATTCCAGATGTAATAACGTTATATTAAAGGAAAGACAACGTCTTTTTTATATATATGAAAATTACTATGTCTTAAAAATTATTTCAATGAAAAAGCTAAGGAATATTTATTTGAAATATAAATTTAATTTTCGTACTATTTTTTAATATATGCTACATTTAAGATTCACATAAGACTTATATATTACCTATGTAATCATAAAATTTAAAAATGCAAAATTGAATCAAAGTACATATGTATATCTAAACAAAAATATATTTTTTATAGAAATTGTGGGTTAATATTTAATTTCATTATAATCTATCTATTATGTCATTATTATTTATCCATATAAAATTTGTACACTTTAATAACAAAGTATTTATGCACAATATAAAATTTAAATATAGTTTAAATATCTTTGTAGTCATATTGCACATATGCAAGGAATAATGAATTTGCACAAACTAAACAACAAATGTTTGATATATTAATCATCAAAAATATAAAAATTCATAAATGTAAATTAAAGCATTATGACACCCACTTTATGATTTGTATATATTTTCTATTTTTATTAGTTATTATACAGTTAATTCCAAAAAATACTCTATACGCTATCATTACACTTTTATGAATACATAAAAAATTATATAAAATGCTAATATAGATTAAACAAAAGAAAGAATAGTTAATCTCAAATATATTAACCGAAATTTTAATTGTATCTAGAATAAACAAAAAACAATTTTGGAAAAGAAATTTATACGAATATTATAAAGTATAAGAATGATTCAAGATTATTTTCAAACATGGTACTGAATTTTTAGAAAGCAATTTAAAAGCATTTATTGTTTCAAGGTCAAAGCGATATTCGTTATTCTGGCCATATATTTGTTATAAAATTACGTATTCCTGAATAGGATCCATGTGATAAAACATACATACAATGAAAATTAAGTAAAACCCTATTAAATGAAAAGAATAAGTAAAAGTTGGAACTTCTATCGATAGTTACAATTATATAGAAAAAGTTACTTAAAGTATACAAATTCTTAAGGTTATAATCATCAAAGCGACAGCAAAATTTATATTACTTTATGATGCATTACTTTATAAAATTACATAATTTATTTTAACTATTACCTTGTCAAAATTGTTGGAACAAACTCGAATTTAATGAGACAGAAACCAATGATCAGATCAGACGTCTCTAAAAAACCAACTAACACGCCCACAGCTTACAAGAAACTGATGTTTTAAGGACACGAAAGGTCGCTGTCGCTAGTTGCTATTTCCTAGTGCGCCCATCTTGTACCTCTAGACTGATTTTCAACGCAAAAAATCATGTGCATTCAAAATGTTCATAAAAGTTCTTATCGATTCATTAACACTATTTAAAATAGTCAGATTAATACAAGAAGAAGTATATACAACATGTTTTTATTAATTAAATCATTTATAATATTTTTATTAAAATTGTATACATAATATAAATTATAAACTACTCATATACTAATACAGTTATACTATATATTAATATACAATTTGTGAAATTATCACAGAATTACAAATAATTTACTTTAATCAGATCAAGCAACAACATACAACTCAATTTACGTATTTGTAAAGAAAAATCTATATTGTAATAAAGAATATATGTTTTCAACTTAAATAAGTGGTTTGTATCTTATATTAGTCATGAATTTGATAAATTAAGATATAAAATAATAAATTAGTAAAGTAAGAATTATAACAGCTTGTCTTATGACAACAATTGTCATATAGGAAATAGAGAAACCTCTCTGGTTACACTTTACTTTAAGGTTCGTAAAACTTTTTATTTTTTTATTCGCAATCTTGTGATTCTCCACGTGTAGAATCTACGGAATCCATTGGTTCAAAAGTTATCACTATGTAAAATCGAGCATTTTAAGGGTATTTTACATATTACTTTGACGCCATATTGACTTCTATCCATGCTTCGACCAATGAGTGAAACGCACAGATGACACCTGATTGGTTCGCACAGATGAGCATTCACATGCTCTCGATACACGCTTACCTTGTTCAAGAATGAAGTGTTTTCGCATCGTTTCTATCAACAAGACCAACAAATTGATATTATAACGGGGCAGAAATATCGCCACAAAAATTCGCACAGGTGATGATCAAATTCATTGTCATGAAACGAGGGAAGTGACCTCTCTCCCACAACCGAATTCGATTCTATTTTTTAAGTATGCTTACCCATTTACGTATCAGTAGCTGTACGTACTGTACTTATAAACAGATTTCGACACTTGCTAGGGAAAATCGTTCTAATATTGAATCGTGACTAGTTGTGAAAAATCAACATGGAAGACATGAAGGTATGGTTCTGCGCATGCGTGATATACTATGTATGCTCAGATAGAGATAGATACAATCTCCTCATTTTTGTCTGTCTTGCAAGAACGCGAACTTTATTGATCTTTTATGTTGATCTTTCATGTTGATCTTTTATGATTAGACGTAATTTAATTTTTAGACGGTTTTCCTTAACTAGCGTCCAGACCTATCTATATGATCGTGCTTCATATATATCTGTAAAAAAAAATATATATATATATTTAGTTACATGTACATCATGATATAAATGAACCAGATTATAGTTTCGCCTAATTACAAAAATATCTAATACAATTATTAAAATTTCATTACATAACAGTAAAATTTATAAATTATTTTAACTCCTACTTGAAAATATCCTAAAACTATCTAATTCTTCTTATTTCGTTTTCTATGATGAACAATGAAAAAGTACATAAATTATAACGTAAGTACTTACTTTGATATATATTTGTTATTGAATATGTGTATATTTTCGTATAAATGTTTTTATATATATATATATGTATTAAATTTTAACTATATTAGGTCATATTCGAATCCTTAATGCAATAGATGTCACCCTTAGATATACAGTGACTATATATATTTACATACGTATTTTGGTTTTATTACATCTAGTTATCATGATATCCGATATTTTTTTACTAATTTTCATGATATTTAAAGAAAAGCTCAACGGTATACGCTATGGCAAATAAAATAAGTAAAAAGATTTCTAGTAACGACTCGCTTTCATTATCTTATAATGAAGGTGTTGGAAGGTAACGTAAATATTTGTATAGGTTAATATTATGATTTGACAGATATAATTAATATGAAAAGTGATTGTTACATTAATGCGTAGGTTTTGCAAGCAGTATCCCTATAATCTTTAGTTTTTGTTTCCTCAATTAATATTTAGTATAATAGTATTAAGTGTTCATTGATTATTAAATTTATTTCAAACTATTTGTGCTTATCATAACATCTATATGATTTAGAAGTATAAATTAGAAGAATAACAATAGAAATAACAAAATATAACAATTATATGGTCATATTTTATAGTTTTTTAATATTTATGTTCATAATTTGACTTATATTTTTAATATGTCAAAATATACAGTAGTAAACAAACTTACATCATTTCTTTTATATGGATCTGTATTTGCAATATCTTACTCTTTTATATATAATAATACAAACATAAACAGAGCACAAAATACACATTATTATAAATACAAGTAAAAAAGTCTGTTTTACGATAATATTATGTCTAGGTAAAAGCATTGGCAAATGCTTAATAATAATATTTGATTTAATAGTTTTGATAATGGAATATGTTAAATGTTAAGCAACTATAATTTAGTATTTTATAGTGTATCTTTTTCTGTTGTGTTCGTAAAAATATAAATTTGCCATACTACTCAAAGTTGAGTTATTAACTTTAGCAGCTATACAAGTAATGAAAAATTAACATTTTAATTAAAAAAGCAGCAAATAAGTATCTCTCTATAATGGTTTTGAAGAAAAAGCTTAAATTCTAACAAACAAGTGAAGTTATTAAATACAATTAAGAGTATGGTATATAAAACAGGCATATAATAATTTTATTTTTTAAATTATATATTAGTGCAACATTTTTAATTTGATCTTTAAGGCATATAAATCTTTTCATAGTAATTAATTAAGTGTTAACATTACATTTGTTTTAGTATTTTAATGCATGATATATAAATATTATTTGTCATTATTATTTGTATTTATAGCATTATTGAATATGTATTAGCTAAACATGTATAATTATAAGGTAGTATATTAAATATAATAAAAGAATGATATACATATAAACAATATATGGAATTTTACATTTGTATGCAGTATATTATTTATATTATTTATATCTTTTGTATTTAACTGTTTCTAATTATTTTGATTAAGTATGTATTATATGTATATTTCAGAATCACAGGTTTTAAACATTATTCAACCTTTAAAATATCTCCCACTGTCATAGAAGAGAGACAAAAATTTTGGAATGAATTGTTTCTTAAATATTCAGAAAGAGTATGTATAATTTCTATTTTTTTTTTATTACATAGATATTTACTAAAGAGTTTCTTCTTTTCATAATAATAGTAGTAATTGTAATATATTTTATTTCAGGAATCTGATGAAACTGAGTTGAATATCTTTACATTAAAACCATGTAGAAAAGCATTCTCTAAGGAGGAGAAAACAAAAGTAGAAACGATAAAGCAGCCTATGTGTAAACCATTAAGTGTGGTACAATATTGGGTAAATACAGGTTATCTACCTTATAAAGAACTTTATGTAAATAAAGACAAACAATTGAATATTGAATTATCTTTAACAAGCGAAGAATCATCGTATCATAAGTCTTCTAGTAGTTCTGTTGATACTGCTGCTTATATTTTATCAAATATGAACACAACTAATAAAGTAGAAACAATGGCTATTGTAGAAGGAGCAAAATATAATTCAATAGGAAGTTTTCAAAAGATACAAGATATCGATGTAATACAAAATAAAATATGCAAAGAGAATAACGGAGACAGTAATGAAAATATATTGGAGACTAATGGTAGTGATGAACAGCAATATTCTCCTAAGATTTGTGAAATGTCAAATCACGTGTTAACACAAAAAGATACGGATGAGGAAGAATATACGACACAAACACAAAGAAATATATATGCAGATATTGCTACAGATATGTTGTCAGAAACAATTAATAGACATGAAAAGCAAATATGTACATTTCATGATGGTATTAATAGAGATTCTTACATTAAACAAAATTTATCAAATACGAAATCACCACATGACTATCAAATTCACTTGACAGAAGAAAGCTTTAAGTTCGAAGATAGTCCCACAAAAATAGGACATCGGAAGAAATTATATACTGGTAGAGATTCACCTGTTGATCTTATTAGCATGAAAAGTAATAACAGAAGTATAATATCTAATTCAAAACAAAATTTACATCCTGCATTAGATTTTGAATGTAAGTTATCAAAAAAATTTAAAATTAGTAAGAAAAGAAGAATGAGTTGCTTTTCCACATATAATAAACTAATGAATAATAGCCAATTTAGTGTTTCTAATCATAAGAAACGTAAATGGAAGAAAAGTGTACCAAAATTCAAGACTATAAATGATAAAATTACAAAGAAGTCAGTGATAGACCAACATTTAGTAAAAAGTGGCACTGATAAATATGTAAATAGATCTCTACCAGCTAATGTATCTATAAATAAACAAACCAAATTTAATAAATCCGTAAATCGTTTACAAAAAATAAATACAAAAGAATATAAGAAATTAGAAGAATTACAAAGTTTTAATCCAGTAGTTTGTTTAACACGATTATCGAAAGATGATATTGCAAAATATAAAAGATCAAAGAAGATAATAAAAAGTATTAACAATTTAAATACAATTGAATTATCAGGAATTAGTAATCAACGACGTAGACGATTAAATAAAATGACAAATATGAAACACTTAGTTGTTCGTTTATCACGTTTGTCAGAACGCGATATTGAAAAATATAAGAGGCTAAGTAATATGGCATTAAACATAAATTCAAAGGTTCGTTTAAAACAATTATCAGAGATCGAAATTCAAAACTATACAAAATCTACTAACACTATGAACAATTTTAGAAATTTAAATCCAGTGGTTTTATTAAAAAGACTGTCCAACTTTGATATTCAAAAATATAAAAGTGTCAATAATAAAAGTAAATTAGGTAGAAGTGATTCTTTTACAAAATTTGCCCAATTACAAAATGGTGATAAGTTTAATAACCTTCCACAACCTGATAAATTAATGCATACGACTTCTATGTTACGTGCTGTTACAGTAACTGAAGACACAGGTAGTGACCAAACTACTGTTTTGCTTTGTAAGTGTGATAATATCTCATTCTGTGACTGTTCTACAGATAATTTATCTATATTTTCAAAAACTGGTTCTCAACCTCATTCTACTTCTGTAAAAACTCGTAATAATCATATGTTACGAATAAAAGAAAAATTTCATGAAAAAGAAGAAGAATTAAATAGCGAAATAAGTAATAAAAAAATAGGTATGACAAAAGCGCGTGCTAAAAATAAAATAGAAAGAGTAAATGATAAAAGTCAATTAAAGCTTAGTACCAATAAAAGCAATCTTAAGAATAAGCGTGATTCAAGAAAAAGACAATTTACAAAGCTACATAGTATAAATAATTCTCTTGAGACTAATTCGGAATCTTCAAATATAAATAAAGATGTACGTTATATAAATGATATAGCATCATCTTTGAACAAATCAGATGTAGTTCTTGAAAGAAGTAATGAATGTATGAATAAGAATAAAAAGAAATCATATATCTCGTTTTCCTCTGATGAAGATAATGAATTTATGAAACTTGTACATTGTTCAGAAGATATGCAAAAATTAAAATTAAGACAATATTATAAAGTATTGAATGAAAAGTTCAATAATACAATGGATAAATTAGAAGAAACAAGGAATAGTATAATAAAATTTACAGTTTCAAGTATGAATTCAACTAGTTTATCGAATAAGTTACTTTCAGACACTATAATCAAAGATGCTAGGTTTAAGAAAAAAGAAGAAAATTTAAGCCCAATGAAAAATGAGGAGTGTTTGTAACGATGTAATTTATTGGTGGAGGAAGATTGTAATTAGAAGTTATGTAAAACAGGAACTGAAATTGAAAATTTAAATTATTATTCAAGATGAGTATTACAGAAAACAAAAGCAAATCTTTATGTCTTAAAACAAAAATTTTTGATCCTGAACCATTGACAGTATGGCATTGCTCATCTAATAATTTATTTTGAAATGACAAAGAATAACTTAATAGAAAGTAATTTATAGTTATTATATTCTTTTACAAAAAAAAAAAAAAAAAGTTTCTTGGTATATATAGCAAGATGTAATGCATTTAACTCGTTGCAGCATTAATTATATGTGCAGAAGTAAATGCTGGTGATGTAGAATAAGATTAAACTAATATAGAATAGATATTATATACAGTATATTCTTGTTATTTTTAGTCCGCATTTTTTTCATAAATGACAAATACGAAGAAAGGATGGCAGAAGAAAAATTTATACAATGTTTTATAAGCGATACAACAACGTATGTTAATTTTCTATATTTGCAATGTTTATATATGTTATTGTATCTTTTCTCTTTCATCTTGTTCTATCATCGTTTACGAGAAAAATATCTATACATCTATCTTATAGTAATAACGTACACATCTGATATATTTAACCCTTTGCCTCACATTTCTTTTGTAGGCGACACTAAATGCAATTGTTCATGACGACCACAGCCGTCATTTGCGGCAATACGTTAACCTGTACTCTCAAATAACGATGCAAGTTTTTGATAGAAAATAGTAATATGGTTAAATGTAATAGGTTCCAAAGTTTAGATATTTAAGTGAATGTGTAAAAAGTGTAGAAAAATTGACAGGGAACTTATTATCGCTACAACGAATTGTAAAAATATAAAAATTAATATAAGTAGCATACTTATATAAAAATTAACTCAATCTGAATTGATTAAAAAAAAGTAATATTGAAGTATTTTTATTTTAAAACTACTGGATGATATTCTAGAAAGCAGGGTATTTAAGAATTTTCGAGGCTTCTCAAACATACAAAAATTAAAAAAAGTGCCTGAACTTAAACGACTTAGTATGCAGATGATATACATAACAAAGGTTAAAAATTAGGTTGGACGGAGGGTTAAATGAAAAATTTGTTTGATTCTCCGTATTGCATGTTTTACATACATATAAAGCACTATTATATATTTCTTGCCCTTGTTATATATATATTTTGATTAATTTCTTAATTTCAATTGTTAATTTATTATTTACAATTAATCAATGTTTCGTTTCTATGATACTTTATAACAAATTATATTAAAATATAACAATAAACTTTTTTTATACATCTTCTATTCTAGACCCAAAGTTATATAGTTTTATTATTATTGTTTGCTTGAGTATAGTTTGCCGAGCATCCTGTCTCTTGTACATATGTTCCTTATAATCAAAATTTGCAGAAAGTCTTTCCAATTCTTTTCTTTTCCATACAGTTCAAAGATGTTTACATTTCCGTGTTTTCAGCTTTTTTATATTGCGTCTTCATTCGCATTGATCATCTTATATATTTTCTGTTAGCAGAAGATTGTCCTCAAACAGCAACAGTTCCATTTGTTTGCTTACTTTTTGATATCCCCTTTTTATGAAAAAGTCATCAGTATCGTATACGAGTAAGGAATATAGAGTCTTGCTCAATGAGTCTTCCACAAGTCTGAGACACGCATCTCCTTTATTCTCATTCCACCCGCTGTCTTGACCCACGTCATTGCTTTTTCATACTATTTTTTTTTATCAGCCTTATCATTCGTGAACTCAAGCCCACGTCAAATAACTTTTTCCATAATACTGAGTTCACGAATGCTCTTCGAAAATCTATGAACGTTGTCGATAATTTTCCTTTTTATCTTTTACTTCCAGTATTATCTTGGTGTTCAGTACAAACAGGTTTAATACAAACTCGTATAATCTGTCTTCGCTTCAGAACCTGATCAACAAATTCCGAAAGAATTTTAGTTTCCTTACACGAATTCGTGATCCTCCAATTTGTCAACACCGATGTATACATACGTCTTCAGAATCGTAAATATCAGAGTAATACCTCCGCAGCTCTTAGAGTCCAATTGGTTGCCATTCTTCTATAGCAATGTCTGCTATATTTGTATTCTATCTGAGTATCTGAGTGCGTCTTAATTTCTCACCTGGATTTCTGGCGTCAACATATTTGACGGTGTCAACGATTCCTATGGATTTGTCCTATCGAATTCCTCAGTCTTGCTTATCCCTATTTACGTTGCTTGGTTTCATATATCCATAAATTCGTATCGCGTAACACTAGTCCCGAAGAACGAAAGTCTCAAAGGAATCCGAGGAATCTCTTGCAAATGGGTTGCGCTCTCTTGGAAAATGATCTTAAATTTCCATTGGCCCTTACATCGATGTTATTTATATTTCGAAATCAGATAGAAAGAGAGTAGCTTCGTATTAGCGAGGAAACAGGAAATTATTCCTTGGCACGTGAAACAATCAGCGTAAATAGAACGTAGCATCTCGCCTCATGATTTTAAACTATTGCAAAGTTACTTACTGTATGAATAAACCTTTACGAACAAGGTCGAAGAGTGGACGATTACGACGATACGTGGAGGACATATTGCGAAAGTTATACTTTGTAAATGAATAACATTTTATTTATGAATTCATTGATATTATAAATATGTAGGTACACTTGCTTGAATACAGTGTACTTACATATGCTAATTTCATTTTAGTAATTAATTCCATCTTTGCTTCCATACGTTATCAATTTCTTAATATATGCATGCTTTTATTTTATATATATATATATATATATATATATATATATAAATGTTTGTAATTTTTTTCATTTTGTTAAGTTTAACTATCGAATCGCTACGCCCAATATATGTTGCCTTGAAAGAATCAAATGAAAAGGGTGGGATACGTAACCGTCAAGAGTAAATATATCCCATGTAACATGATGAAAACCGACATCTTTAATATCCACAATAGGATCGATATCTAGGTGGCAACCTCCAAAAAGCGATGGCCATATTTTTGTTTGCGATAACACTTTTTGCAACCATCGTACAAACGTTCCTTCATTCTCAGGTACATGTTCTATAAATAAATATTGACCACCCTGTAACAAAGAACAGCACAAGTTAGATAAAATCTTTATATATATATTTATTTATTTATCTATTTGAATAAAATATCTGCTGATAATATTAAGTTGCATTTTTGTATTTAACTATGTATACAAAATTGAATTAATAAAAATGAATTGAATAAATAAATATATATATATATATTTATTACTATAATTCAATTTTGTATATATATATATATACGCACATAATATGCGAAAATATATAAAATCGCTAACATGCAATATTTACTCTTCACACAAGTACGATGTTTATCCTTTATAATATTTAATAGATAATTCGAAAATTATGATGTAAATATTTGCAAGGATTTGTTATATCGTTCACACCAGAAGTTTGAAGATTAAGTAATAATACTGTTTATTCCAATAACATTGTTATATTTTTATATTGATGTAAAGATTTATAGATAGTTAAAGTTAAAGATATTTATATTACTGTAAAATCGAAAGCTTAAAATGTAATGGAAATTATTGTTAAAGCACAAACATGTTCTTACGGTTTTTGTCCGAAAAATTAATATAAAGAGAATGTGATAATAATTCTGATAAAAGTATTTGTCTTCCAATTCGGATTATTTGTTAAACACGTAACATATGGATATCGTGGCGAGAAAAGAAAAATGTTGTCTTTCAAAACAACGAGATTATCGATCTATTTTTTAATTCCTTCTATTAAGCACTTTTGTCCAATATATATTGGATAAAGCAAGATTTACAAATTTTAGATCGAACGATGCTTTTTTAATTCAGTGGTAACCCGGTTTCTACGATTTCGCGTTATCACGAAGTAGAAATCGCTCGAAGATGATGGTCGGAGTCTCTTATTTAAGATATTTTTACGTTTGTCTCGCATTTTTATCCAGAAACGTTTGCGACACTCGTCTTCGATCGTTTAAAGTTATTTCAAACGAGATACGTCGTTTACTTTGAAACCACCAATTCTAAGCCTTTTGGACAAATCGTAAAATTTGTTTTTATACTTCTGTCAAGTTATTTTCGTTGATTAGGTCACGGATTTTTCACGACGATTATAATGACATGTACAATGGCGAATATGTAATCTGTTATTTATAATTATGTAAAATATGTACATGGTTGATCGTATCTAATCGCAAACTACTATATATATGTATGTATAATTTCTGAAATTTAAATTTCTTAATCTTACTAACAAATAAAACATTAAATAAACGAATATCATTAACATTATTTAAACTTTACCACGAGAATTTATCTATGTATACACGTGTGTATACATAATGTATACATGATAATTATTAGTAATTATCGACTGATTCTCATTGATCGTAAATACATAGAAATATTAATATCTTTTAAGTTAAAAGACATGGTGTATATCGAAAGACTTCGATCAATACGTTAATAAAATTTAGTATGTATCATGTATACATTATGGTATAGTATAATATAGTATAATTGATTAATTATTATTTTACCGGCGTTAATACCCTGTGGATCTCTCGAAGCGTCGACTGCACCGATTTCACCGAGCATAACGATCTCGTTGTCACAACTACGTCTACGTATCCAGTGGGTACCTCTTTCAAACAGCTACCATCGCCAACTATGAGACGTTCGATAATGATATGTGAGAATTGCCAAGAACGATTCCCGTTTATCAAATATTCAGGTAGTTTTAGATTTCGGTCGACTCCGATCAAGTGCGTACTGTCCGAGTAAAATTGTATATTTTCACCTGTAAGATTTAAGCTTAATCCATGTATATCCACGTTACTTTGATGCGTACTTTTATAAAACAGAATTGCGTAGATACGTGTATAGTACCTTAGAGGAATAATCTAATCAACTTTAACTTTGGTATAGTTGAGTCATGTTACGTTCATACCTATGCATACCGAATTATACAGCAAGAAACGAATTAACCTAAGGCGATAACGTGATCCTATCAGCTGCCGAATGTTAATCGCCGATGGTCTTTTGCATTTTACTAGGACATTCGGAAATACATATTGTGACATTTTAATAAAGAGAGTAAATATTAAGGCAGACACGATTTTCACAGAAACTTTTGTATTACGTCTAATAATAAAAGCAGAAATCTCGGTGCATTTCAGTATTACTGATAAAAGAATTTCCTGTCGCAAATTATACTCGTGTAATTTATGACCACAGCTACGCCGCGTGACATAATCGACGCTCATCAAAACATTTGTAGGATACAAGTTCTATGATTGTAATGTTATTAAATATTTAATATATTAATATAGAAATAACATAAGACGATATTGTCTATCCTCTGTGAAAAGATACAGTTACTTTCTAATACGAAGTATATTGTAATTTTATCCTGCTTTACGTTGATATTGTATCAAAGAAGCGTAGTTTACGTATCTTTCTATGAATCTTTAAATTACATATTAAATTTATATCTAATCTTTTTCATTCAAAATTAATTTTATCGTCTTCTATCGAATTATCTTTTGCAAGTCATTTTTGGTTATTTAAAATCTCACTCTTCAACGCTTCAGACTTATAGTCTTCAGACTTAGGTTTCCATTTATTCCCAATATTTCGAGAGCGAAATTGGCATAAGATCGTATGCATATATGTACGTTTGCTTATAACGAAGCAACAGAAGTCCGTTTTTGATACAACAGACGAAGCTTAGACAGCGCGTATATGGAAGAATAAGAATTATATCTTTGAAAGAACGAAGTATCTTTGCCTCTTATAATTTGTAATTTATATTTAACGGTACAATGATACGTAGATGCAAAGTTGTCGAAATAATACGTATACTCTTTATCATTTTATTACTCGTTACCATTTTTGCCGCATACAACAATATTTTATCACGTGAAATTATAATTAGTCGTACGCTGTTAATACGTGATTTATTATTAAAATATTTTCGTTCTTCCTTTCATTATCTTAAAATTTGACCCACTTGCGAGGAGCGTTCAACGTACAATATCTTCCAGTCTTTACGCTTAATGCTTGATGCTCGTAGTATGTGTTCGTTTAATTATTCTAAGTTGTAAATATCGTAATGTAGCTCTGTTACATACGTATCTAAAATATCACGGATAATATGAGCAGTATAAAGACAAAAATTCCAAACAACTTTCCATTTGTATTTTTGGAAGGAAAAATTGAAACGAGTTCTACGCGTGTTACGATATAAACTGCTGGACGAGTAAGTCTTCTTTACTTTCGCCAAGATTTAGATGTGCCACGACCAAAGACGTCGTTTAATTTCAATAATTCGTCTCGCGATAATGAACTAGTATTTTTAATATTAAGACTAGTTTCGCAAACAGGAATAAAAAGTTAGTCGCGAAAAAATCTCAGTGTATTATCATGTACCAACTAATCACGAAGCAAAATACGTATTTAAGTAGAATTTCAGTCGAACATTACGATATTAACCGTTAGTAATGTACGTACATGGAATGCACACCCGTTTTAACGCCAATCTCGAGCAGACGTATGCAACCCATGGATCGTAATACCTTGTCGCTTGAAACAATGTACTGTAACGATTTGAATAAATGCTTCTTATAAGGTACCATGAGTTCGGCACACTCCACTTCGAATCCGGTTAAGTGAACCTTGTAAACGTACTGTCTCAAATTTGGCCATTTTCGCAATATCAAGAACACCATGGTAACAAAAATAAGCATTAACAATCCATAACTTGTAATCACGTCGCGTATCCACAAATCCTTACTGCTCATCTTTTCTTCTTTACCCTACGCTTGTGCAAAACCTCTGAAATATTTTCGTAACGCGTACCTTGCTGACCGAACGAACCGACTAAGCGAGAAGACCGACACTTTTTAAATTTCGATGATTGGCTTTGCTCGTTTCGCGCTTCTTATGTAAACTTCTTACACTGATTTCGAATATGTTTTATAAGACATGCGAGTGTACATAAGTAGGCGAGCACACTTTAACACGACCAGTGTTCGCTGAAACGAATATTGTTGGCTAATCGTACACGATAAGATAAGTATTACAGCTATATTTTCTGAATGAGTACTACTTCATTATAATAAGTTCTATTTTAAAGAACGTAGTTAACCGGTCATTAGATTTTGCACTAAATAATACCAACATTCCTATGCATACTTTTATTATAACAATTATTATATCAGCAAAATATTCTCTACTTTCCATTTTATTTGTACCATTTTATTGGCTCAAATCTATGTAAATCTACGCTTTAGTGTTCTCTGATGCGTCTACGCTGCTAACGTCTGATTTATATGAAATAAAATAGACAAACTCGAAGATGGTAACCCGCTGAGGGTAGCCATCCACGTGTTATTTAGCAATTAAGGTAGAAAAATTTACCGAATGTCCAGGTGGACAAATTGCAAGTACAAATTAAATAATAATAAAAAAAGATCTAATTTATATTCTATAGTTACACATAGATTGCTGCTACGTGTTTCAAAATGTGCATAATGTGCGCGATGAAAGAAGATCGCCACGAAGGTTGTTTCGATATCGTTGATATCTTTTTGCACATTATTATCAGCCTCTTGTAACATAATGTGACGTTGTACACGGTATCAAGAGCAGTTCAATAACCTATGACACGATGACTTTGAAACGATCCGAGAAAAAAGTAAAAATTAGAACGATGCGAAAATAATAAAAGAAGAGGAGGATAATGAGCCAGTTGTCCGTGTTTGAATCCCATCGTTCCACAAGCTCGAAATGGTATCGATATCGGCCAGAAACTAACGCAAATTTTCTAATTACTAATAATACGTCTTCTATCCGAGACACGATTTCTAATAGGAGAATGTATCTTCGATGTATAAATAAAGTTTTCGCTATATGCGATAGATCATTGTTATATATTTAAAAAAAAAAAAAACGTAGACTTTAGACTTCGGTCTATTGTTTTTGACTATAGGCGCAGAAAATTCGTGACACTGTGATAAATTTGGGAATAAATAAATATATATATATTCGCCATACGGTTCGCTGTAAAAAATCCGAGAGAAGAAGCGAGAAGGAAAAGGGGAGGAGGAGGAGGAGGAGGAGGAAGAACGCGTGTGTTGAAAATTTTACGGAAGAGAACACGATTCGGCTGGTAGAAGAAGAGGGAGAACAATAGTCTCACGTTTTCGAAATGCGAGAAAGAGCGTACAAGTTAACAAAGGGGAAACAGCCAGCGGGCAAAAAGAAAAACGTTCGAAACGAACATATCGGCGCTAGGGGAGCATGATTCTTTGTCACTCGAGTTTTAAGAGTGACCACAAACAAAACGGGTTCGATCAATTTAGTCCCTCGAACGAGTGCGTGCATTCGTTTGCCTCTTGCTCGTGCTCTTACGCGTACGTACACGCACCATACATATATCTTTGCGTTTCACATGCACGAAACTCGAAATTCGTTCGATTCAGAAGCATTTCGCCAGCTCCAGAGAGGCGTTTTGTTGTTGGCATCGGGGCGGAGAGGAGGCCGACCGTTTTCGTAATGGCTCGTTGATTTCAGAGAATCGCCGTAAAAAAATCGTACATACATCTTCCCTTCTTCGTTCTTCGTCGGCGATTTTATTTTCTCTTACTACGCGCTCGTCGTGGCTCGCCCCGTTCCTCTTTCGACGTTTCACTTCGACAGAGTTCAGCTATATCGGATCAAGATACATTCGAATCTCAGGGACATTTTCAATCGTATTTTGCAGATCCTTTGGAGATCTTGAGAAAATACAGCGGTCGATAATACCATATTTATTCGATCGTATTCTTACAGTCAAGATGATCAGATGAAATCGAAATGAAGGCGGACCGTGAGATAGTATTGTATACTATCCAACTAAGAGACACAAGATGTCTCTTATACGTTGGAAATATCTTGGTTCGATATAATTGGTCGAACAATATTTTCATAGCGATAACTGCAATATTTTTACAGCGATAACTGAAAAATCGCGTTTTTTAAGTTGCGTCACTTTCCGCGCAACGGTACGATACGCGGAAAGATTAAATTTGTCTTATTTGAGTAGAAAAGTACATGTCCTTTTACTCGATGAACTAATTTTTTTACTTCGGTATTTAATTCGTTGTCTACTCGACTGGAAAGTTTCGGTATTTTTGTCCCTGCGTTCTTTTCATCCCGCTTTTTGTCATTCGAGAATGCCCGAAGGCTCGTCAGCAAATTTAAGTTGGACACGTACAAGCACGTGAACAGTTCTTCGAGTACTTGGACGGCTTATTGGCGAGCACGAAGCGAACGGCCTACCTATCTGTTTGATCTTTCGAGAGTGAAAAATATTTAAATGCTGTCGTTGCTGTTTTATATTTTACCCACTTGCGCGCGTCACTCTGCTTCTCCTGACTTTCCCCTCGCAAACAAAGCCAGTATTTGATAAACTACCCGTCCACAATTTTCGTGCAAAATACCTCGAAACGTTATCATTGAACGATACAAGATAATATGGAACGCTACTTGCTTATTTTATTTACATCTTTCTACTAGCGAAAGATTATTTTCCAACGTAATTAAATAATTAATCAACGAACTAATAATTTGCATTAATACGAGTACGAAGCATCGTTACCTGTAGTTAAAGTATATCTTAGTCGATGTTGCGACTCATCGGCATCCCATTCGCATCCAAATGCGGATTAATCCGCGCGCTGCGACTCCTTTTTTAATTTCCATTTTGATCTAAATAATTTTTACTTTTTTCCTCTGTCACAAAGAATGTAAGATGCGAAGTAACATTGTCTGCCAATCGTTTCGAACGGTAAATTTTCGATAAACTCCATGAAGAATTCGGATGTCATTTGCTTCACCTACGACCGGCCTAGCGCGGTGATAGGGACCAGTCCTCTTAATTAGGGCCATGCTGCGAACGATGTATATGTACGTAACATAATTCTAGAAACGCGTTCTTTCGCGTCGATTATTCCGATATTGTAATTTTTAGAAGCACCTTTAGAAGTATTTTTACCTGGTACAACAAATCCCGTATTAATATATTCATCGTAGAAGGGATTCAACTTGAAGGAAACACGACGCCGTGAGGCATACGAGACGTACTTGAGAAGAAGCTCTTTTTTTCGAGTGTCGCTACGGCAGCGAAGTCGAGGGCATTGTCTCCATTGTTGGCGAATCGTAATCAATATTTTCACAATATGGCGCCATTGTGCTTAGCACGAGCTAGGTGCAAGGGTTCTTCGTGTACTCTGCGAAGCTTTTATTTCTCAGCATCGTCACGGATCATTGTTTAACAAGTACAGTAAAGCAACGTAAAATAGAGTACGGCGAAACGAAGAGTCTGTCGTATTTGCCTCGTACCCTTGTTGTTCTTGGCGCATTAGCCAAATATTTGATCCGGTGGAATTTTATAAATTTTGTATACGATGCTTTGGAATTGCAGCTTTAATCGACAAAGCGGCGATATGAAGCTCGAGAAACGTAGCTTCCTGGGGGCGCCTATCGACGAGCAACCCGTCATATACTTGCCAGTTTCCATGGGGTTTCGATAGGGTTTTCGATTAAAAAATCGCGTATTTCCTTATATAGATACGATCCTTTGATTAAAACTTCTATTTAGTAAATTTGATTCGATATGTTTTTACAATAGATAGGAATTTGTCAACGATTACCAATTGCATTTTTGTAAGATTATTATTTACAAATACTTTGATTTCACTGCAGGCACGGTATCGATTTTAACGCAAAACTTAAAGAAAACGTTAAATCCTTTTCTAAGTAGATCATAAATTAATTTTACAATTTCTATGTTTACTTTGGCTTTTATTAAATCGCTGTAATTATCGGTGTATGGTGCTACACAATGGTCTCACCAAGTTGTTACCGAATCACCGGCAAAGTATCGTTCTCAAGGAACATATCTCCGATTTTATGGTCGACATTACTGCCATATTTTCGTTTCAAGGTAGTTAGACATCTTTTGGTATCCAAACATCGGAACAATATTTCATACAACGAGAGTCGCGTGCTAGTTTGTAGCATCAACACGTGCTACGACCAAGGTGTCCGGTCGTAAACTAACAGACGCATTAACTAAGACCGGCACAATACATCGCGCATCAAACAAATCATAAACGATCACAATACATAAAGAAAACTATAGATCGAGTAAACGAATGCCGTAGAATAGCGACGGACCGTGCTCTTGATTTACGACAAGTACTTATTTCCGAGGTTACGGCGACACGCTGACACGAGGACACTTCCTCTCGATTTACTTTCCGAACGAATTTTCCCTCCTTTCGGTTCCGGTATTCTCCTTTCGTAGACGATATTTCCTCCTAAAAAATCAAATTCAACTTCCATCTCTGTTAGATGGTCTCGTAAATAACGCGGTCGTTTGATTTTCGTATATACAGTTTAAAAAATTGCACGTTGGCGCTTTATCAGCGATCGCGCCGATATCGGACGCACTCGTCTCACGGCAAACTGTGCGTGCGATTTGTTTTCGACTCCGGACCATACTGTTCCGTACCATTGCGGAGGCTAATTTACGGTTTCGATGCGAACAGCTACAGAGACGTACGTTAATTTGAAACTAATGGAACGCTGGTCGATAGGCCCACCTTGGTCGTATCTGTTTTACGTAAGGAACGATAAGGGGGAAGAAACGGGAACAGAAGCGTTCTGTTTCCCAACAGAAGGAGATTTGGAAAGGAAATATTTATGAGGAACGCAGAGAAGAAGGCGTTGTGGGTTCGAAGTAAGAGATCCGAACAGGGATCTTTTCCCCGAAAGATCGGTGTCGGCAAAGGAGAGCGACAGAGGTTCTGTCGGGACGAGAGCTCGTCGGCTCTCTCTGTAGTTCGATCGTGGGCGGAGCGTCGCGGTGCGCGGCGTCGTGTGTGAAGCAGAAATTGTCAATGGACGGTATTGTTGGGACGCTGGTGCGTGGCGGGAAATAATAAATGGCCGAGCTGCCATGCTTCGGTCCTGTAAAAACCTACGATATCGGGCAACACCCTCTTTTTTCCCTCGACGCTGTTAATGCGCAAAATCTTTGCACCGACGTCAGCCTCCCTTCTTCCACGTCGGCCAACCTACCGACGCTTCTTCTCCATCAAAATGGAATCTATTCAACGCCTTGCTCGATTTTCTATTAAGCTCAACCCTTGATGCGCCCATCGAGTTTCCGGGTTTACCGACACACGACACGGACCGTCTCGTGTTTTCTTTTTCTCAACTTTACCGAAGCTCGTTCGTCCTCGTCCCTTTCGCTCCGTTGTTCGTACCAACGGTCTCGCAAATCGATCCGATAATTACAACAAATTAATCCACCACCCATCTCACCCAAGTATCCGTAACGAGACACGGCTGAAACGAATTTAAAAATGTACACAGAAAGTACAGCGATACATATGGCGAATGATCGATGACACGTACGTATATCTAACGTTACATTCGCAGAATTAGAGAAACACTTTACGTTTCTGTTGATGTAGTGTCGTGGCCGAGGAGCCTGAGGGGTGTCGTGCGAATTATAAACAAGCGGTGGCTGAGCACACACGCGGTGACGCTAAGACAAAAGATACGAGGCTGAGACAAAAGACAAGGGGTTACCATGGGACATAAACGAATTAACAGCAGTATGAGCTGAGAAGCCAGAGAGTGCGGATTGCGTTGTCGAGATAGTGTTGTTTTTAATTATTATACGTTTGTTGCAATTAGTTCACGTTAAATAATCATCGTTTTCTGTTTGATTTACATCCGTTCGATCCATTTACTGTTAATAAACTATTCATAATTATTTACGATACTACATTAACGTTACATTCGCAGAATTAGAGAAACACCTTACGTATCTGTTGATGTTAAGAATTCTATGTCGGTTAATTATAAGCAGGTGCGCGCAATCTTAGCGGTTCTTACGATTTTCCTTGCTAAATGTACCTGAATATATAGAAGCGCGTGGCCGTTTAGCACTGGCAAGGCGGAAAATGGCAAGCAGACGCTTCTGTCATGATAGGCTATTAGTATTTTACAACGCGATATTATTCGTGCTGTCACGGCTGTCGCTAAAAATCAATTTAGATCTGTAGCAGGTCGAACGACGCGACGTACCAGTCTCCGAGAACAGGCATACGACTTTAGAGGAAAAAATGCGTCTTTTTCGTTTACCAGATAACTATTGCTCCAGACATCCATTGTTCGCAAACATTGGAAAGGGATCGGTACAAAACTACGTTGCTTCCACGCGGCGATTCTTCTATTCCATCGTCTTTCCGTATATCCGGCATGTTTAACCGTGACGCAATGAACATCAGTAATTTACAACAGTATTCTTCGACCACCCGCCGTTTCCCCTAACTTCGCCGAACAACGCCTTCTTTTCAAATCTGCAACTTGTTACTCGCGTATTGCAATTTTTGTCTTACTCCGTCTGTTGTTGTTGTCGCACCTATTTGTCAGGTGTTCGTCCGCGAATTGTGCGAGATTATACAAAAAGAAATTATCATTACCTGGTATTATAACTAACAAATACAATCCTATTTAGAGTGTGTTCGTTTTTTAAGACGCGTTGAAATATTTATCGGACGCGTGTTTATTCGTCGACATTCGTCCGTATATTGAGAATGTTAGGTGATATTAATCTACCTTCTTCTTTTTTATTTTATAAATAACAGCTCTTGCACATATATAGATATAATACGTTTTATATAACATCATCGACGATAACGTTGAAAATTCTTTTTACTCGAGGAACTTTGTACGTCACGTGTTTCGATAAAAAGCTCTCCACGATACAAAAAGGCTCTCACGACGTCGCGTTGAAGTTTTACCAAACTGGAGTAAACAAATCGAATTCACCGGCAACGTTTCTCATACCTGCAAGAATACCGGATGCTAACGCCACCGCCATCGTCGTCGCGGACTTCTTCGCTACCATCGGCATCCAACCACCATCGTCCATGTCGCTTGTTCCGCCAGGAGCATCTGGATCTCGCATAAAGACCAACCACCACAAACAAAGGGTCTCACAAATCGACAGCCCCGCCCTCAAGAAGAAAGAAGTCAGGGGTCCACGCCGACAATACTCTGGCATGTTTTTCAATATTTAGTCATCATGACTTTTCGTCGGCCCTTTCGGACGAAATCTCCGCGTCGAATTGGAAACTAGATAATTCAATTAGAGAGCAGCTGCCGCTACAGCTATACGCGCAGGTAGAGCCTACCTCGGGATTATAGGGAGACCGTGGAGACGAGGAGAATTGAAAAGAGTACACCAAGGCAGCCTCCGCGTTCACCGAAATCCATGATATCTTTATTTGCACTTCGCCGCTGCCTTTTCTCTCTTCCTTATCGAAAGAAAAAATTAGTAGCCTGAAACAGATATTCCTCTTTCCTTGATACGGATCGTTTTACAAATTTTCTCTCGCATACCGCATTTGTTGTTACGCACGTTTATGTCAATAATTAGAATCGACTGTTTATCGTACCGAGAGTCTGTAGTCTGAGGCTCGTGTGTCAAATGTTTTCACATAGTATAAATTATTTGCTAAAAACCGCAGTTACGTTATTAGATTATCGTACGGATCAATGAACGGAATTTTATACCGTTAAAAATCTGTAATAACGGATTTGTCATATAGCGACAAATCGGAGTTCTCTATACGTAATTCAGTCATATGAAGTAGAACTATATTTTACAGACGTTTACGTTTAATTTGTACTTTACAATTTGGCCAACTGGACATTCGGTAAATTTATCTTGTTTCAAAGTGCACAAAAAATGTTTGTCTTGTAACGATAAAGATATACCTGTTTTAACGCGTTATAGAGTATCGTAGAGTATCAATATAGAGTACAAAGTTTTATCGTCTTACATACTGAAAATATAGTTTCATACATTACCGTAATAGAAACCAACTATGGGCAACAGTAAGTAATTCCAACATAGAAATTCTTCGACGATTCCAATCGAAAACCTTAACAGACGCATCTTGGTACGTCACCTACGAAACGATACATCGCGACCTCGAGATACCCACGGTCGAAGAAGAAATATCAAAATTCAGCGATAGACACAGCACAAGAGTTAACGACCATCAAAAACTTCTAATTACTCAACTACTCGACACGTTGGAACAGATCCGCAGGCTAAGAAGACGTTACACCTTAGACCTAAGCACTAGATTCAAGTAGAATCAAACATACTATAAACACTTATTAGTCATAGTAGTTAGTCAGATAAATTTACTTAAAATTCTCTAACGAGAATTGATTGTAAAATAAACGCAAATAAAAAAAAAAACCGTAATAGAAAGGAATTTGTACGTGACGAATAATTGTAAAGTGAAGATATATATATTATATATATACATAACAGGATAAAACAGGTACATTTTTATCGTTACAAGACAAACAATTTTTGTGCACTTTGAAACAAGATAAATTTACCGAATGTCCAGTTGGCCAAATTGTAAAGTACAAATTAAACGTAAACGTCTGTAAAATATAGTTCTACTTCATATGCCTGAATTACGTATAGAGAACTCCGATTTGTCGCCATATGACAAATTATAAATATATATATATACGCATATAAATAGATAAAAAGAGTCATCGAAAGTTTGTTTAGAAGAGGTAATTTAAAATTTATTTTGTAAACGTATCGAGTTTAACTTTCAAACTACGGGGAAAAAGGTTCGATATATAACATTGTAAAATTCGATGACAGAGTCACAGCTTCGTAGCGGAGGGCAAAGCGGGCCATACCATAACAATCCCATAGGCATTGTAAGAGGGCGATTATGCACGCAATAAATAGATTATCGGCGATAGTGACTCCTGCGGTGGATGACGAATTTTCCTGAATACTCGTTGAGAATTCGTCCAGGACTTACCCCGAAAAGCTGGATGAACCATGTTCCGAAAAAATGCGAGGGAAATGTGTCGGAGGAAAAGCTTACAGAAGGTTTCTTACGAGACGGTCACGGTGAATTTTAAAAATTAGTTGCATCTGGTGCCTCTTGTTCGCCTCTATTCTTCGAACACAATCGAGGACATCATGTCGCGTAAGCAAGTGACGAAACGAAGCTCGCTTTTGTGCAAATCGTAGCAAATATTTACAACTACTCAAAATTTACATTTCTTTATCCATATGGAGTTTAGAAAGGTTCGCGCGATCCTAACTTTGGTTCGGTAAATTTATTTTTATTTTTTCATTCTCGAGATTATTTGTATATATATATATATGTTTTCTTATTTCTTCTCGCTGTTCCTTAAAATTACACTTTTCCCATCGAAACGCTTATAAACATATAAGTACGTAGTGCAGTCTCGGAGTATACGTAATTGTAACAATTTTATATCAAACGATTCTTCGGTATTTTTGCAACAATTTTCTAACGATTAAAGCAAATGCACGCGTATATGTACGACGATACGCGAGCACGCGAGGAGATGGTCGGAAATTAATTTACAATGGACGAATCGAGATAGAATAGGCACGAAAGGGAGAAAGTGTCGATGCCTGCGGTTCCGTGCAAAGAAATTTCTGAAGGAGAAATAATTCGGATTTATCGAACGATAGCAGGATGCGCTTGACAGAAGAGGAGATCCGCCAGGTGTGAAACCGTCGAGCCCCGACTTAATGGAGCCACAAATCAATCGCACGATGGGCCATCATTACTTTTGCTAACACAACGTGTTTACCACACAGAAACCGAAGAGGAAAGCTTTCCTGCCACCACGAGGGGCAGACACTGATCCACCTCTCATCCCTTACGCTCAATCGCTCGTATTGTGTCGCATCATGTACCGCGTGTGCAGAACAAAAATCATTTGGCGCTTTCTATTTGCTCCTTCATGCTAATCGAACGAGACTAAAGCTGACCCCTGCTCTTCCAAACGTATTCATCTATGCGCAGCCAATATCCATCATTCGATACGATACATTGTACGCGATCAACGGCGAAACGAACCTTTCGCTTTTACATTTGTACGCGAACTTGCTTTGCCTTCTTTTCGCAGTCGCGGGTTATCGCGAGTTTTTAAACGTTTCGTCGGTGATTTCACTGAAACGCGTCATGAACAAATATCGAACATATTGGAATACAGGAAATCGTCGACGGTTTGAATCCTCATCTTAAGCGTAAAAGGACAAACGTACGACTTTCGGTCGAAATGTTTTATCTTTTTCAATATTTTTAGAGACATCGATATCGAAATATATTAGGTCGTCCGAAAAGTTTCGTTCGTTTTATAATTTATAATTTTGTTCTATCAAAATAAAGATCACAACGTTCGACAGATTAGGTTTCGTGTTTGTATAAACGAAAACAAACTTGCTCACAGGTGACGATAAACAATATACCTATTCCAGATAAAGAGTCAGTCAGATATCTGGGCATGACTGTGGACAGAAGATTGACACGGAAACAACGTATCTTAGATAAAACCAAACAACTCGAAGCAAAATTTAAAAAATTCTACTGGCACATCGGCCGACGATTCAACTTAAACACGCAAAGTAAAATTACACTATACAAGGCCATATTAAAACCTGTTTGGACCTATGGAATCCAACTATGGGGAACAGCGAGTAATTCCAACATAGAAATTCTTCGACGATTCCAATCGAAAACCTTAAGATCCCTAACAGACGCACCTTGGTACGTCGCCAACGAAACGATACATCGCGACCTCGAGATACCCACGGTCGAAAAAGAATTATCCAAATTCAGCGATAGACACAGCACAAGAGTTAACGACCACCAAAACCCTTTAATTACTCAGCTACTCGACACGTCGGAACAGATCCGCAGGCTAAGAAGACGTTACACCTTAGACCTAAGCACTGAATTCAAATAGAATCAAACATACTATAAACACTTATTAGTCATGGTAGTTAGTCAGATAAATTTACTTCAAATTCTCCAACGAGAATCGATTGTAAAATAAACGCAAATAAAAAAGAAAAGAGAAAAAGAACGTTCGTATAAAGATGCGTCGTTGTAAAGGAAAGACACTTTCCGGACAAGCTAATACTATAAAATCCTTAAGTTTTGCAATGCAAAGCGGAGAATTCTTATTTGCTTTCGTTTTCCTCAATTTTCAATATCTCGATCGCTCGTTAATAACACTCGTAAGAAGTTTCAACCAGTAGCGACTCAACGATAAATTTTATTTTCGCCACAGAACGGCACATTTTCTTCTTGTCTTTTCAAGTCTATAAATTCATCATCAGTCACTTACAATACGAAGATTTTACCGTTATCGCCTTTCGTCTCTCTATTATTCGCCGAGCAATACCAGAAAACGACGAATTAATAAAGATGCTGACAAGCTCTTTCATCTCTGCTTACACAAGCTCGAGTTCACAATTTCGAACCGCGTTGCGCTAATTCGGCAACTACCGTATTAGTCTCTGTTGATAGACGTATACGCAACGTGTTTTCTGCTCATCCCACGATACGCCCTGTAGCTTACGACACGGTTTCTAACTTTATTACTATTAGTTGGGCGTGCTCGTGGCTCTATTATCGTTCATCGTGAGAAGGAGAGGTTCGTCTTTTAGGCACCGCAAACGTTATGTATATACTTCTGTCTCTTATTAGTCTTATTAGCGTCCTCTTTCATCTTCCACAGGGCCAAGAAACCAGCACCTACCGTGTGATTAATGAGGCGTTTATGGATCGTTAGAACGCCCAGCGGCGATTTACACTTCTATTCGGAACTGATTATGAGAGTAATTTTTATCGCTTTATCCTCTTTTGGTAGCGGTATCGATGCCAAGATCAATGATTTTACCGACTCCATTAATTTCACTTGTCTGTTCTATTTCATCTACCGATTTATCAAAGACAATCAATTTTCTTACGTTTCTTTTCCCGATCGTAAACAGCCGTTTAACGTGATTTGACAACTTAAGTGGTTTATATCGAACGTCCAACCATAACGGCATCTCTGTGATCTCTTCAGACAGATTTCTAATATATTTGATTTTAACGAAACATCAAGGTGAATATCAATGGACCAAGCTGATTGCACGACCATTTAAAACTACGCCGTATGTGTAAAGCATTACATTTCGCGTAATTATTTACACGAATAAGATCGCGTCATTGAATTTGGTTGCGAATAACCATCTTTATCGTACTGTTGGCCTCCGATGAAAAACGATGTTCGAAGCTAATTCTTGTTGGTTCGCGATTTCGATATCGTTTCCAACGATCAGCTCTCGACTTGCTTCTCGAACTCATTTTCGAAATGTCCATTGTAAGATTCATTTTGGAATTTCCATGGTATCCACAGTTTCTTCTGTTTCTTTTAATTTCTTGTTAGCGATAAAGTACGTGTATATTTATACGTTGCTCGTGCTATTCGATTCTTCCGTCTGGCGCGACAGCTTTCAGACTGAATTTCATTTTCAATTTGATCTCGCGCAAGTTAAAAAAATAATCCACACTGAATATGTAATTTGAAAGTTTGCGCGAATGTAAAGGTTCACACGGAAACTAGAGAAATCGAAGAAGCACAATTCGATACATTTTTATGGGCACGTCGTTCGTAGGTTGGGAGAACTTGGATCTCTGAACAAGCCACAAACAAGCAAACAAAGAGAAGCAGCTCGATTGTTATGTCACAGTAGCGGCACAATGCGGATGACAATTGTATCCAACAATAAGGCTATCCTACACTACTGCTTCATAAATTAGTCGCTCAGGATCCTATGACGAATCCTGGGGGACGCGTTCGCACGTCATTCCTAGTTACGCGGACAATAGGATCAAAAGTGCTGTCATACGAAACCTCGTTGATCTCTGATCAGCTTTGCCAACAGTTTTACCGCTTCTACGTGAAATCGTTTTTTAAAGCAACTTTAAAAAAATGTCGCTCCAACGACGTCTTTTTCTTATTTGCTACGCGTGTTGCTTTCTACGAAGTTATTTATTCTTGTAAATTTATATTAAAAAATAACAAAGCTATGTTTACCGACAAACCAGCAAACACGTTTACCGTGCCTTTACGTCCGCTAACTTTTGTTTCTTTCATTTAAACAGCCATAAATCGAATTTTAATATCTTCGTTATAAAAGATACTCTGTTTCTCTAACAATTTGTCTCTGTACTTGAACGTTTCGTCGAACGTACGAACAAACCGTTTACCTCGTATCAATCTACGTTTCAAAGATATCAATCGCACAGCGAAAAATTGAACCTAGATGATCGATGGATACTTCGTTCACTTTTCAACTACTTTCCACGTCGTACGAAAAATTTGCAAAAATTATCGAAGGAAGGTTTAAAACTTAAGCTTTATTCTTACGAAGACGCAATCTACGAAATTGTATTAAGATGAAGCGTGCAAGACACGAAAAAAGAGGAGCGCTAGATTATCCATATTGAATGTATTATGAGCCCTAAATGGAGCATTGTACGGTTATTTGTAAGTATATACCTATCTGTGATATGTCAGATTTTTGAAATTTGGTGGTGCTTCGACAATGCTGTTCGCCTTGAAGAGCGCAACCTACGTAATCCTAGCTGGGGATAATCTGACCTCAATGGAGTGACGCGATACGAATTTCCAGCGTGAATGCTCTACTTAGCTCGTTCCTACTTACAGAGCCACTTTTCTCTTCATCTATTTCGATGTTCAAGTACCTCGGTTTACGCTTTACAAGATACCGATGACTTTCAACTTAAAGGTCGAATATTCGGGAAAGTTACAAATTATTAGGTTGTCCGAAAAGTGTCTTTCTTTTATAGACGCGTCTTTTACAACAACGCATATTTATACAAACATGAAACCTAATCTGTCGAACGTTGTGATCTTTATTTCGATAGAACAAAATGGATTCGATAAAATAATATAAAACGGAAAATTGCTTTACTCACATCGCCGCCCTAAGATACCTACAGTTAAAGAAGAAATATCCAAATTCAGTAACAGATATAACATAAGAATTAACAACCACCAAAACCCATTAGCTACCTAATTACTTGGCACGACGGATCAGATCCGCAGGCTAAAAAGACATTACCCTGTAGATTTAAACCAAACATACGATAATCATTTATTATTCGCGTTATAGTATCATGCTAGAATAATTTACTTGTAATTGTCAATGAGAATTGATCGTAAAAAGTCTACAAAATAAAAATAAAAGAAATTCTTCAACGAATCCAATCGAAAACTCTAAGATCCTTGATAGATGCACCTTGGTATGTTGGCAACGAAACAGTACATCGCCACCTTAAGACATCTATAGTTGAAGAAAAAATATCCAAATTCAGTAACAGATACAACATAAGAGTTAACAACCACCAAAACCCATTAGCTACTTAATTACTTGGCACGACGGATCAGGTCCACAGACTAAAAAGACATTACCCTGTAGATTTAAACCAAACACACGATAATCATTTATTATTCGCGTTATAGTACTACGTCAGAATAATTTATTTATAATTGTCAATGAGAATTGATCGTAAAAAGTCTACAAAATAAAAATAAAAGAAATTCTTCAACGATTCCAATCAAAAACTCCAAGATCCTTGATAGATGCACCTTGGTATGTTGGCAACGAAACAATACATAGCGACCTTAAGATACCTATAATTAAAGAAGAATATCCAAATTCAGTAACAGATATAACATAAGAGTTAACAACCACCAAAACCCATTAGTTAGCAGACTAAAACGACATTACCCTGTAGATTTAAACGTTAGATTCAGCTAGAATCAAACATACGATAATTACTTACTATACACGTTATAGTACCACGTTAGAATAATTTATTTATAATTCTCAATGAGTATTGATTGTAAAATACTTTCAAATAGAAAACAAAAAAATTCTCGATCACGAGTGTTCTATAACAAATGGCACAACTTACAATCCTACTATACAGTCTATTTGCTAACTTGCAGTCTACTTGCAACGTTGCAAAGAAATATGCGAATCGTAAAAGGCTACAGACGAGTAGCAATTGAAGATTGATCTTCGTATGACAGTACGTAGAGACGTTTTCTAAACGATATGTTTAGTCGTTATTGGATACATTGAAAAATTGTACTATATATATACGATTTATTATAAAGTAAATAATCTGTAAGCGAATCTTTCATTCGTATCGACCGGTTTTGCTGGTCATGAAAGCGACGTTCCCTGTTAAAAGATTCAGCGCTATTTGAATCTTTTCCTTCTGATAGATGTCTCGTCAGATAGGAGTTACTTTGGTTGCGCGTAACTCGATACCTAGATTACTAGAGGGTAGCAAAAGGAAGAAGAGGAAAAAATGTAGACCTGAAGCAGAGCAGGGTCGCGACCGTTGTATTTGCTCAATTTACAGTTGCGTAATTTCATAATGAAGGGCCAACGTTTCTGCTTCCCTTTTTCCCTTGTACGATCGATTTTTCTATGCCTAAAAATGTTACAATAGGCGACTTGGCCTTTTGAGAATCTGCGAACGAACAAGCCCTCACAAAGCGCAACTCTCGTTTCGATAGAAGTACACAAGGTGTCGTGTTTCTCGGTTGTTTTTACGTATAAGGAACACAAAACAAATCAATAAGGGTAGTTTTCCCAAAACAATCAGCTTCTACGGTAACGCAGCATTGTGCAAACACAATCGCCGATCAATCGTACGACTAACAAAAATTATGTTAAACATCGATTCTCTGTTAACGTCAAGTCGTTTAAACGTTGAACGAGCTTGTATCTTTTACGTATAATTACTATTTACATAGTCATGGCAATACGTGGTAACGATAACGAATAATTTTTCTCTCGTAAGCCGAGGAGAAAGAAATTTCAAAAGAGGAAGATACGCGAAAATACGAATTTATAGTTGTTCGATTTTGTTAACGTAAAGTTCGTCTTTTCGTTTCGTTTCAAACTTTAACATGCTTTTTACATGCACGTGTTGTTTTCTTTTCGGGAAAGGTTTCAGTTACACACGGATTAGCCGTGAGTTATGCTTGCATAGACGGATAAGGGTTTGTTTTCGATATATAACGAATCTTTGTGTTTGCCTCGATTAGGTTGGGTCCATTTGATACAACGCTTTGTATTCGAACCTAAAATAACACTCGCAGCTCGTCCAATCTTTTTTGTAAGCCTTCTTCGAATTTTTCGAACGATCGCATCGTAACGACTTTGTTCTTCGGAGAAAGTTCTACTAAACAAATTTCCAAGTCGACGTTTCAAGCGTTCTATAGATACACCGTGTAGTTCTTGTGTTTTTCCATATATCTATTTACATAGTACGCGAATATCTTCCTACGTTGAAATATATTATTTATAATAAACGTATAATTGGACAAATTGTAAAGTACAAATTAAATAAATAAAAAAAAAAAAAAATAAATAAACGTATCCAATACATATAGGCGACAGCGAAAATCGTGTCAATTCCTCTGTATATAATATCAAACGATTTGTATAAATTATTTCGTTAAACTACCGATAAGTAACGTCGAAGTAAATCGATATTTTTACCACGCGTAATTTATTCGCTGATTTCGTTCGATCAGCGAAAACGGACGAAATAAAGTAAATTACGCGTGTATACGAACAGATATTACGATCGTATACGTACACGTACAAGGCAAAGCGTATAAGAAGAGAGCAAATATATGCAAACTTGCTAATTTCTATAGACACGGTGATTTATGAAACAGCGAACTACGATATAAACGTGTTCCTTGGATCGTGAACAAGATCTATGGAAGTGGTGGAAATTTTTCCATCAGCGTATAGCGTAAGTAATAGAACTATGTTTCGCGTAGATATTTCTATACGTTGAAATATAGCGTGAACATGAAAAATCGTGTAACGTGAAAATGTTAACGCTGGTCGCGTTAATAACGGCGATCAGCACGTTTCGCCGAGAGCGTAGGAACATTACAGCGCGTCTTAAGACATGCATAATGGCGGGTCACCGTAACTAAAAGGGCTAATCATGACAAATGCAGCCGTTACTGCCTCTTCAGGGGTCTGGGGAGACTTCAAAAGCATCTTGTAGGCTGCTGTACGAGCATCTTCGTTCTCAGGATAGGTCACCTTCGAAAATTCTCGCGGTGTTCCGTCATTTTTATCTGTTGCTTCTTTCGCTCCACCAACACCGTCCAGCCGTGAACGAGTCAAGCTTTTGCCAGCCGTCCCATTGTTTCTTGAAAATCTTTGACTGTCTTCGTTTCTGAGTATTTCGTGACCAGAGTGCAACAGATGACGATGACGAACATGCCGCGAGTCTATTTGTTCAACTGCCCTTTCAACTTGCATCGGCAACCGTGAGGACGAAACGCGTTCTTTGCAAGTTTGCAAAACACCGCATTAATTAACGACGTGCCAACCCGCTGAATAATTTATCCGGTTAAATTTAACGTATGCCTGTACAATTTACACAGGGTGTCTCTGCAATTGCGCCAAACCCACAAACAGGGTGGCTCCTCGCGAAAATATCGGTCGAATAAAGCTTTTTCGTATACGATACAACGACAAATTTCGTTCTCTCCTTTCGTGTTTCATGTTTCCGACTTTCTATTTTCGTTTCACCATTTTCCATCTTCCTTCTTCCAGAAAAGTTTCTTCTTAAATCGGATCATTACATTTAATCCTTTTCACAAGTTTTCTTTCATTCTTTTGTCTACAAACAGCTGACCGGTTCGTCACTTAACGTCACATCCTATTCTTTGCGATGCTTTTGTTTCTTCGTCTTATCCTTCGTTCCCTTCCTTCCGAATATGCGTACGTAATCTGTTTGTACATTTTGTAAAGATCATAGGTTTGACGAAACAACTAGAGATGCTCGATACAAATTCCTATTCTAACCGAAGAAACGGAACCTAAGCAGAGATTTACTTCGTTCGCTAAACATTGCAACAAGTATTAACATATTTTGTATTCTTCGGGCGTTAAATTTGCCACAAACGTATTATAAATATCCGCGGCCTGGTCGTAAGCAGCAGAAGATAGCTAGTGAAATTGGATTTTCGAATACGCGTTTGTCGGTTATTAACGCCGCTATTAACGTATCATACGTGTAAAATATAATGGTAATTACGTGTAAAGATTTCCGTTTTATTTCCTTCGCGTCGTGCTCGTTTCAACGATTCGTGTTTCTCCAGCACCGAGCCATTAAACTCAAAACAAATTCGTCATACATTCGCAACGATTTACCGCGATGACTGACAACTGGCTACGAAACGGGTATCGTTTAATTAGTATAACGAAACGAAAAGAATCGAACGAAACGATGTTAACGGTTAGCAAAGCGTGTCCGAAGCGAAGATAAATTGAACGAGACGAGAAAATATTTCTTATTGATCACGTTTTGACAGATGTAGCGAGTACGTTGGAGTAAAAAAGCAATTTATTAATTAGCGAGCCTGCCTGTCCGCTGTCAGAATATACTTCTTAACGACTCGATAATTATACATTTAATGCCATCGAGCCGCTACAGCTGCTCCTCCATGCTATGGCTGACAAGCTCGTTTGAAAAAGCCTTTCGTCGGACAGCTACATCCTCTTCTTTCGACTACCACTACTGTCTGCGTCTTCGCCGGTTATTTGTATTTAACCGTTTGTCGAAATTCAGCTGTGTTGTTCTACACTCGTCTAGAAAGTGTCGACAGCAAAATTTCAATTGTTCAAATGATCGGCCAACGTGTTTCGGTCGTTCGTATCTTTTTTATTTTTCCTACGATTCTTGTAGATAGACTCTATGGAAAAGTGGTTCCGCAAATGGCGCTTCAAAATAAATGAAAATAAATCCAGTTATATGATCTTCCTGCCCACAGCTGACTATAAATAATATTACAATTCCAAACAAAGATTCGGACAGATATCTGGGCATGATTCTGGACGGAAGAATGACATGTAAACGACATATTGTAGATAAGTCCAAACAACTTGAATCAAAATTTACAAAATTCTACTGGCTCATTGACAGACTTTCCAACTTAAGCGCAGAGTAAAATAATGCTACATAAGGCCATATTAAAACCTGTTTGGATCCGACTATGGGCAACAGCGAGTAATTCCAACGTAGAAATTCTTTGACGATTCCAATCGAAAACCTTAAGATCCCTGATAGATGCAACTTGGTATGTTAGCAACGAAACAATACATAGCGACCTTAAGATACCTATAGTTAAAGAAAAAATATCCAGATTCAGTAACAGATATAACATAAGAGTTAACAACTATCAAAACCTGCTAGTTACTCGATTACTTGACACGACGGATCAGATCCGCAAACTAAAAAGACTTTACCCTGTAGATTTAAACCAAACATACGATAATCATTTATTATTCGCGTTATAGTTCCACGCCAGAATAATTTACTTATAATTGTCAATGAGAACTGATTGTAAAAAGTCTACCAAATAAAAATAAAAGAAATTCTTCAACGATTTCAATCAAGGATTCTAAGATTCTTGATAGATGCACCTTGGTATGTTAGCAATGAAACAATACATCGCGACCTTAAGATACCTATAGTTAAAGAAAAAATATGAAAATTCAGTAACAGATATAACATAGGAGTTAACAACCACCAAAACCCATTAGTTGGCAGGCTAAAAAGACATTACCCTGTAGATTTAAACGTTAGATTCAGCTAGAATCAAACATACGATAATCACTTACTATACACGTTATAGTACCACGTCAGAATAATTTATTTATAATTCTCAATGAGAATTGATTGTAAAATTCATCCAAAAAAGAAAAAAGATTCTGATAGATCTATTGGTGTGGCAACTAAGTGATTGCGGATCTTGTCATTACCATCTAATTCTAACCCGATATTTTGCTTCCTACGATTTTACAAAAGCTCGTTTTACGAATAAATAATTTATCGATCGGCGCTGACACTTTCCGCTTGCAATGAAAATGCCACATAGACGATTGCTGCAAACGACATGAGAAATAAGTGTATTTGTAAATAAAGCGAATAAAGGTAAGCGAATTTGTTAAGCGACAGTTCGTCGATGCAACTGTTAGCCTTTTCGTTCAGCTTTTTCAGCAGATTAGGAAGCGAGGGAACACGATGTCGTATATAGTAGATAATGTACAATACGTCGATTATGTAGTCTTTGTCGCGTATCTTTGCCACCTTCCGTAGAGCGACAAAATTCTTCTAATCAGGAAAAAAATAATTTTTGGAAAATTCAAGTCGAACGAGATAACGAGAGGTGGGCCAGAGCTTTTGAAATTTTACATATAAAATAAAATACGAGCAAATTACTCCAAATTATATATAGTAAAATAGTCCACTTTCCGCACAGTGTAATACCTTTTCTCTAATTTCACACCGTTTAGAGGATTTTCAAAGAACGTCTCTTTTTCGTACGATCGATTCCGATTTTAGGCGAGAGATTTTACAATTCTATTAGTTGCCATCGTTCGATGATCATCCAGCCGAATTGCGAAGAGTCGACAGTATAGAAGAATTAAGAAGAGTAGTTCTCGACGTACAACTTAAAAAACAAACATATACAACGAAGAAACGAGATAACAAGGGATGTTGCACTTTTAGTTCTTAGGAAAATTCTCTCGGTCGTAGTCTTAATTGGTCGCATAGAAATTCGAAATTTTCGATCGGTAAGAAGCCTCTTCTTCGTTCCTCGAGGGCTTCCTCCGACCAAATTGCGTTATTCTTAATTTCCTTTTTATTTCGAGTCACGGAATCTTTTTCGTTTCGTACGTCTCACGAATTACGATCCTCGGTGTGTACAAGTTACGACAAATATAAATCGCCATGTATTAGGTCGTCGAAAAAGTTGCTTTCGTTTTATAAAGAAATAACGGATGCACATTTTCCGTTTTATATTATTTTATCGAATCACGTATGATCGATTTTGTTCTATCAAACTAAGGATCACAACGCTCGACGGATTAGGTTTCGTGTTTGTAGAAAGATGCGTTCCTGTAAAATACGTGTCTGTGAAAGAAAGACGCTTTCCGGGCAACCTAATAGAAGAATCGAAAACGTAGAAACGAGAATATCCGACATGCCGAAGACGTGTAACATCGCGCTGATCGTCGTAACGTAGAACGTCCTTAGGAACTCCGCTATTTCGTAAATAGTCGAACTTATTGAAATTTCTGCATGTTCTAACGAATAACGCGTCATCGTTCGATAACAGCTTGCATGGAAACTAGAAAAATTCGATTGGTAAGAAGCCATGCCCTCTTCGTCCCTCGAGGGCTTCGGTCCCGTTGTGTAACTCTATAACCCTGCATATCTGCACATTTGTATCGAGCTGCAGGGTTTCAGGTCACGGCCTCCTTTGTTGCTCGATGATGTTGTTTCGTTTCATTATTGGCCGCAAGGTTGTACGTACACAGACGCTTCGCTGTATCACGATTAATGCCGGAGGGTAGTTTTCTGACGGCATATGGTCGAGTATCGTGTTACAAGACGTTTGTCATCATCAGTGTGGCCATTGTTCTTGAAAATCTCAGGGTGCTACCGAGTAAAAGTGAATTCTTGAAAAATGTCTCTTTCATTTCGCCGCTTTCCTTTCTTCGAATAACTTCTTAAATCGTTTCACGAGTTTTCGTCTTTCGACGTTATTCTTACTTCGTTGGTTGCTACGACAAGTGGCCGTGTTTCGTTTTTCGTTATTTTCGTTCTCTACGTTAAGGCCGACGGTCGTTACGTAAAAATCGAATTTTAAGTTCAAAGAGATGGTAGGTGGTTTCGTTGTTTTACAGAAATCAAGGGACAGAGTAGCTCTGATCTTGCATGGTAAAATAAATAAGTAGCGGAACACACGTTTTAGGTATAATAAAGGACAGCATTAAAGAGAAACAAGTATGTAAGAGCAGCTATTGAAACGAAAGATATCAGGTTCAGCCACTCGTAGGAAACTGTAAACTCGAGGAATTCGAAACTACGAAGCTACACGTTGTTACGCAACGTAATATAATTACAGTTTTGTAAGAACGAAACGAACGAAAGTAAGAAAGTAAGAAATCGTATTAGGATCCTGCATCTAAAGTATCGCTTGTATCTTAAACGGGCGAGTAAAGCGTTAACCGAGCTAAATATACGAAATATGTATCGTAAAAGTTAGTATCGGGTAATGACGCGACTACGTAGCGCGTAATTCTTTCGTATTAAAATTAAAAACGTTTACGCTTCAATTATAAAATATTTCGAATAATCTCGTTTCCGGGATATCCGGGATTAGGATAATTTCCGTTACAACCGATGTTTCGTCTCTCTTCGGCCCTCGATTACAATTATTTTCTCATCACATCGACTACTAATTATGTTAATTATCGAAAATCAAAATCGACGGACGAAACCGTGTTTCGACGGTACTTTGCGTTGCGCGTAATTAAAAAAAAATCTGCGTTTCGTTTTTCCGTCGCTTTATCGTTAACAGCACGACTGTCGCCTCTAACTTTTATAATTTCAACGGGGAAAAAAATTTCGCGGAAATCATTTCAGTTGGCAACTTTCATAAATCAATCCGCGCAAAAGCTGAAGGGCTCTTCGACTACCCCGTACGTGTAACCTTATCCGCGGTTATTCCGGAATCAAATGTCGATCATTACGTATAATCAAACGGGTGGTTGGTTCGGCGATCGAAGTTTTTTGTCCAAAAAATTTAGCCTCCGCTCTGTAGAACGTAATTCAGGTGTACGGATCACCCGGTACAACCGTTGCACCGATTTTTCGATGAAATTACCGATTTTTTCCCCCTCGTAAGCCCGTTTAAGTTCAATTTTCAGATCCATTGATGTCGAAGGTCGGACCGTTTTCCGATAATAAATTTCCGAAGGGTTTCCTCCAATTTTCATCTACCTGACTTTACGTTCGCTAAAGTCCACTTTTTACCCTAATGTCGATCGAGAAATTGATCTTTTCCAATGCGTTTGTTAAATACGCCGTTTTTCAAATGAATAATTTCAACAAACTATACAGTTACCCGATGATCCGAATTTGCGTTAAACCGATAAGATCAACGATCCGATCCAATTACGGAAGGCGCGAAATTTTTAAACAGCGAATATCTATCTATCTATATATATGAAAGGGCATCGGGGCCTTTCTTTTGGAATGTTTGGGGGTCCCCGATACTTTAGTCCAGACTTTTTATTATAGCTATATTTAAATAATAAAACTGAGAAATAGTTGTTTATAATTTAATCCGAGTATGGGTGCCCGAGATTAATGACAGTGGGCTTAGGCTCGAAGCGACATAATGGGTGGCTGAACGTAGCCACGACGACGGGAGGGACGTGTACCTAACAAAGGTATGGAGTACTTAAATAGCTCTCCTTAAAAACAAAGATTGACGCGAGGGGTACAGAGACTTACGGAAAGGAGTATACGAGGGTAGTTCCACTTGGACTCAGATTCGGTCAGATAAATTTTACTTGTACCGGGGACAAGTACGTCGAGTCACGCCCGAATCGTGGATCGGTAAGTCGAGTTCGACTTAGACTGTGGAGGAAATCGCATTCGTCGTCCCGTTGATCGTGGATTCGTTGTTGAGTCTGAGATTATTGCCACTCACAGCCCGAGTGTCTCGTTACCGCGGTTATTTGTCAAAGTCATAGTCATAGTCATGCTTGTACTAGTAACTATCTTCGCCCTTGCGTAACAACAATGTCTAATCCGAAGAGAGAGAGAGAGTCGTTAACGTCCCTAATTTTAATAATAATCCGATATATTTATAGCAGTGAGTTAGAATGGTGATAATTTACGTACAAGTAACCTTGCCGTTTTAAGTAAGTTAAATTACGCGTAAATACAAGTTTCTCAGTTTGGAAAAAGTCAACTGGAAATCCGTCGATCGATGCGCCCCTTGGGATTCTTAAATCCACATTATACATTTTGAATATCGGGAAGAACTTACCTAAATAAAGGGAAGAAGGCTGGCGTACACGAACAACCTTCCAACAGTCTGTTTGACTTTTCAAGAAGATGGAGAACCGTGGTTCGATGCAACTGCAAGCGAACGCGTGGCACGAACGAAGATCGATACATCACTCTCGATCATTGCCAGATCCTCGATCCTTTGAAACGTCCGCGCCTCTTTTCGCGCTAGAATTCGTTACAAGGGCGATCCGACAAGCACACGGTCTAGGAGGTTGGACTTTTCCGCCCTGAATTTTCTATCCTTCGAGAAAACCGAATTATCCCGAGGGAAGATTTGCCATGGATCCAATACCGATGAATTTTTTCCGATATTCTTTGAGATTTCTCGCTGTACGTCTTATTCCATCTTTTTTCATTCGACGCGATACTTCGATGCGAATAATCGTCGGTTGCTTGCTGTCGGTTAGCCAAATTAATTTTCACAAATATTCGTAGCGAAGAGTACAACTGTACGGATAACCGTAGATTTTTGTATATATAGTAGACGACGATAGGAACATGTTGCACGATTTATGGCAACGTAAACGAATTCTTGGAGAGAAGAGTAATTTTTCTCTTAATTATACGGAGACGATAACAACATGAATACCCACACAGTCGTAAAAGTAACGAGAATCCATACGTTCGTCTTCACTTTGATCCGATCGATGGGAAACCAAGTATTTTGGTAAAACTGGTTAGTTTTGTTACCTGGTTTTCAGGGTTATATTTCGAAAGAAATTCGTACCGGAACGATGCTGTCGTAGCGTTCTTCGGCTCCTACGTCTTCTCTAATATAGAAAGTGTCTATGATTGGTACAACGATACGAGAGAGACGTGGCAGATCCATCAATCACCGCGACGTTATTGCGATAGACAATAGCATCGAGGTTGTTTTGGCATTGCACCGTAGGCGGGTTCCGGAAGCGAATGGACACCAGCGAATCGGAGGTGTGTCCAATCTCGTCCGTACACGGTGTCTCGTGGGATAACCCATTATATTTAACAAGTATCCGTGCGTATACCCCTCTGCACGCTTTTCTGTTCGTTTTGATAAAGGAATCACGAAACTTGATGGATCAGCGTCCTCGGTCTCTTGAACGTCACTGGCCAGGATTCAGGTTACAATACGTATATTCATCGGATAGACAAGTAGTAGAATCAAAGAAACGTGTAGTTTTCTGTCTGTTTGGTTTTGTCACGGAATTTAGTTACAATCTTTCTGAAACGAAACGTTCGTTGAATGCAAATTGTTGAGGTTGAGGTTGACCGATCGAAGAACGAGTGGATGAATTTGTAATAGAAAAGTGTAATACAAATAATTAAAGGTATAAGTATGATGTATAAGTTTAGGCTAATTCAGACCCTTACTCTCTTAGTGTTACTAGACGATAGAATGATAGGAAGCACGTTCGTACAGTCATAAGAAAAGGATATTACCAAAATAGTTAACTTTATAGCTTTGGTTAGAGGTTACAGGGAACACAAATAGAAATATGTTTATTAGTTCCTAGACCTGGCAACCCAAAACATAACGTATATTCAAGGGTGCAATAATACGCACCGCTCCTTATTTAGAATATTTCTGCATAATACCAGTATCGTAGTATCGTAACTACTATAATTAGTATATCAATGATAAGTAGATTAAGCAGATGTTAATTGAACAAAAAACAATGGTTATTAAACATGAACTAGTCGCAGCAAACGTATAATAATTAACACAGCCAAGTAATTAATTAACGATTCTCGTCAACGCAATCCGCACTCTCTGACTTCTCAACTCGTACTGCTGTTAATTCGTTTATTGTCCCCTAGCAACCCCTTGTCTTTTGTCTTACCCTCGCTACGTACATGCTCGGCAACCTCTTGTTTATAATCCGCACAACATCCTCCAGGCCTCTCGTCCATGACATTACAGTATCGTAATAAAGATGTAGAGTTTTTCTTGAAGTAGTTACTTCGACGCAAATAATCGTTTAAAATTCGACGAAATTTATTGGCAAAAATTATTCTCCAAGGTACATTATAGGAATGAAATTCAAGCTGGATCGACGACGATTTATAAACCCTGCGTCGATAGTATATTTGTATATTACAAAGAGGTAGGAAGTTGAAGAACGTTATATGGCGGAGAGAAGGGAGAATGACGAATCGTTGTTGTGGGTGTAAATGTTACTTTGAGAATCATTAGGACGTGATGGAAGAAAGAAAAGAGAATGAATACGACCGAGATGAGTGGAGCTATGATTAAGTTCCAGTTAGGTAGCGGGTACCAACGAGCAGAGTTTGACAGGTGGTTATTGCGCGACAAACGAAGGGCTGCTTTAAGAACCAAAACAATTACAGTTTCCGATGCAACCGGACGGTTAGGACGAAGACGATCAAATTCTTGGCTGACACGATTCTGACATGAAACCCACTTCATAAAAAATTGTAATTAGAGGCAAAGCTTTCGCTGTGTCATCGCAGTTATATTTTATCTGTTCTTTTTTTTTTTTCGCTGAAATTCGAAAGATGAGAAATATAAATACAAAACGAAGTATCTCCGATAAAATCGAAGTAATTTTTTTCTATCTAATTAATTTTTAATCGAATTTTAAATCTATTAACTTTAAATACAAAAAAATTTGCACCGTCTCTCCCGAACAAAACGACGTGGAGCGTTTTCACGTTACAAGTATCAAAGCGAAAACCACAGCTTCAAAACGCACCATATTTTCCTTATATTTTTCAATTTATTTAAAAAATCGAAGGTCTAAGAAAAAATTTGAGCTGGCGACAGAGCGGACGTTTCTAGCAAGAAAAGCATGCAGGAAGATTACAAAATCGCGTTCTGTTCTTAGAATAAAAGCGAAATACTTTGGCAAAGCACGTGGCGACAATGTTACTCAATGTTGGCAAGTAATAATCGCGCGCGTTTTGCGTTTGTACGCGCCAAGCGGTAGGCAGGCGGCTACGTATCGTCGTCGAAGGTCACTGTCATCGCCGCCAGTCTCGCCAAAACGTTTCGCTTTAATCCTAGAAATAGAACGCGACTTTGTAGTTTTCCCTGATGCTTTCCTTGGCACGAATGTCCGCTCTGTCGCCTGCTACGAATCAGATTTTCCCACAGATCTTCGGTTTTTCAAATAAATTGGGAAATACAAGGAAAAAATGGTGCGTCTTCCAGCTGTGGTTTTCGCTTCGATCGTTGTCTCGACATATTTGTACGTTTATAACGTAATAACAGTCGTTTTACTCGGTAGAGTACACAGAATCTCTTCGATAACTCGACGGCTGCTACTGTGGCAAGCGTAAATCGTCTGCAAAAATTGAAAACTCTACGAGAACCGCGTATCGAAGGTTGCAAAACTCTGATCGTACGCGTAGATTGGGAGGCGATGACGAAAGGTGGCCAAGGAGTGAGATTCGACGAAACTTTTATTCGTGTTTGACAAGGCCGGAGATATCCGTTGGTATAATCCTGCGGGATGACAATATTTTTAATTCCAGGCAAGATGTAACAGGATCAGCGAGAGCGAAGGTAATGTTATACCGAACCTACCGCTAATCTGCCTTAAGTTTCTTAGCGATGTAGAACGAAACAGGGTTAACTTTTAATCTCCTTAAGTTTTAGGCTTGAGAAGACGAACCATTTTGTTTCCTCCTCGAATTCGCGGGTAATACGTAATCCTCTTAGAGACGTCAGGTATCAAGGAGCACCTACAGCGGTAGAACGCGTCGACGATCCTTTTTACCGGAAACAAATATTTTATTTTACAAGGTCCGTTCCAATAGCGTTCATCGATTCGCTAGACGACTGCTACAGCGATCTAATCTTAGGATAATCAGATTTAACGAGCAAGAAAACCAAACTTTTATCTGCGTTAAGCTATCCACTCGATGTCGGTTTGTAGCTTCGTTTTATAAAATCCCAATTCAAACCAAGCACAACCCGAGATACACTGCTCTCGTAAGTCCATAAGTATTAGGCGATTAAATGGAATTTGGACGGAAATATATTTTCTATTTATACGCGTAAGTGTATCTCCATCCGTATATTCTGCACATTTCTCGCACATATCGAATTTATTTAGGAATTAGCTCGATTAGTTCTCGCCATCGTAGACCATGAATCAGAATGCGACTACTCCGTTCTTGTCATATCTTTTGCTACCTCGATCGAATATGCGTGCACCAAATATAGCATCTACAGAAATTTTTCAATTGTCTCCTCGTAACAGAGTTGACCGTGCGTGGAACTCGTCGTACCGGTCCGTTTCATATCAGATCCACTGAAATATGAGAGCCTTTGATCGGGGACCTAATAGGTGTCCGCAACAAATAGGTTCGAGCGATTGCCGTACATATTATACAAACAAAAAGCGACGATCGAAGGAGAAGGCGGGATAAAGAAGAGGTGTAGCAGATATAACAGCAGGAAGACGGTGCCGCCGGTATACAGGATAATCGATCGTCATTAGCACCCTACGGACGTGTCCGTATACGTCTAAAGGCGCGGCAGCCAGCGTCCTCTCGCCGGCCAAAGGATCGAGCTTGCTTTCGTCGGATGAAAAGAACTGCACTCGTGGCTTTTCCGTGTCAAGAAAACATTAATATAAAACGCGCGGCTGACAAAATGAAGGAGACCCGTTCGACCACCCGGGCGCGTAACAAACGTAGAAATTAATAGCGCGCACTTATCAAACTTGACAACTTATTATAAAATGGTTCCTCGATGAAACTGTCCACGGAGCTATTATTTTTCCACCGATTATCCATCTCGAGTCGCGACTCAACGCGTACTCGAGCTTCCCAACTTCGTGCCCCCTCGAATCTTCCTCCGTCGTACGAAGTCGCCTTTAAAGCTGGTTAAGACGTCCTTTTCTTCTTATCGTTTAATTTGTACTTTACAATTTGTTCAGCTGGACATTCGGTAAATTTTTCTAGCCTTATCGCTTAACTAACACGTGGACGGTTATCCCCAGCGGGATACCTTCTTCGAGTTTGTTTATTTTATTTCTTCAGCGAGGTGAATGGAGCGTTGTTAAGACGAAAATAAACAATAAACTATAGAGTGAAATTGGAGAAATTTCTGTGTTTGATTTTATTTCGTTACTGCAACGCGATAGAAGAGAACGTTCTAACGTAACATCTCCATTCTTTATTTATGTTTCAATAGAGCGTAGAACGATATTCTATTAACTGGTTTCAGTAGCTTTGGCTTAGTTTTCGAATTGGAAGTTAAACGGTATTCCGCGCAAATAAAAACGACCGCAGCGTGACGAGAGTAACGCAGGAAACGAAAAGGGAAACGGAGAACGGATACGCGTGTCAGGATAATGAGACTAGACTGTTTCGAGGTAGTTTACTTGTTAAAATACGTGTCAGCGAAGAACCGAGTAGCATGGCCGCGTTTCCTGGACACCTCTATTCAATTTCTAAGCACAAAATGGCGACTATCCTGAATCGAAACGTAATCATGACGGGCAAACGGAATGACTTAATTCTAGGTTGTCTTTCTGTCTGTCCGAAATAAGGACAGGGTAACACTCCCTCTCTCGCTACGTTCTTCAGCAACGTGCTTTTGTTCGTTAAGACAAACAAAGGGAACCACTTTCCCCGCCTCTTCTTCGTTTCTATAATCCGCGCGAAAACCTTCGCTTAACAAACATACGTTACGGAGATCACTTGCGCGTCTTTTACCCTAATGGGGTTTTGCTTTGGGTGAAATGGTCGATCGATTCTTTCGCAATTCCATCGACGGCAACGTACTTGCTTCTTTCAACGATGTCTACGCGTTTAAGTACGTAGTTCCATACCAGCAGCCTATTACCGTCTTCTGATCGAACATACTTGGCCATTTATTTGCGATGTATCATAATCGATTAAATAACAGGTAAAAAGAAACAACGAATCGTTTCGTCTGTTACAAGGTTTCCGTCGAACAGAATTTCAAGTAGATTTTTCTATCTAACGTTTACGAAGAGGTGGACGTGCGAATGGAAAAATAAGAAACAAAAGGGAGAAGGTAGGTAGAGATTTTTGTCGCGCTGTCTCGTAAACTATTTCGATCTCAATAGTTTGTTTTCCTTCAACGGAAAAATAAAACACGCATCCTATGACTATTTTCGGTCGACAAAAGGGAGTCGTAGAATCGTTATTGAGGAAGACACAGTTTACGGCGTCTAGAAAGGTACGTAGTTACGATATTATATTATCCAGCACGTTGCTCGCATTGTCGCACTGTGTTTTATGGGACAGTTTGCAGCTTACGAGATTCATCGTCGGTCTCGATTACTTCCACTTCCTTGACCGCATTTAATATTTGTTTCTACCCGCTGTCTGAACCTACCTGCCCTTCCGACAAACGTCATTTTCAAGCAGAGGAACGAAAGGGTGTCGATCTCGTGAGAGAACGTCGCACGAAGTAACGAAAACGTTGTTTAACTTTTCGTATCTACTTTATATTTTATATTTCAACTCATCGATATTCATCTTCGATATCTACTTATTGGAATTAATCGATATTACTCTGATCTGTTTTTAAAACGTGTATCGGGTTGGCAACTAAGTGATTGCGGATTTTGTCAGCACCACCTAATGATAAAACCCGCATTTACTTAGTTGCCAAGCTAATATATCGAGCTCGACGAACGAGATCGAAGATATGTAAATTTTATACGAGATTTTTTTTTTTTTTTTTTGCCCATGGTCCGAAACGGTGTTTCGTACAAAACACGTTGTTAGACGCAGAATAGGTAGAATAGGTAGGAGGGTGGAAACGACGGTGATCTTTGATTTCCGGTATAAAGAGATAAAGCACAAAATTCACGAGATAAGAACGCAAAGATCGAAGGAGGAAAAGGACATGTGTTGCTCGTCCCGGCACTCAACAGTAGCATGCGTTTGCATGCACAACGAATGTAATCGAAAACGATGTGTGTGCTTTATCGATGTCTTATCTTTCCGCTTTGAAAACTCGAACACGGGGGATTTCAGGACGATTATATCGCGTTAGAAGGATTATATCGAATCATCTGGCAAATATTGAGCAACAATTATTACATATTAATTCTTTTCCACTTCTGCAATCGCGATAGAAACCACATTGCTCGTGTTAGTTTGCTACTTATCGATCGATATCGCGTAATTTGTCGATCGTCGATGTCAACGCGTTTACGCGTCTTCTACGTTTTCATCAATTGCTATGAGAACAGACAATGGGAATTTATTTTTCTTTCGATAATTACGATCCAATCGAGTTTATGCTTAGACTCGTTTTAATTGCCTCGATTTCACCGGTGTATAATTTCATTTTCCGAAGAAAGTTCGTCAAGATCGTAGTTTCTGTCGAAATAGTTATATTTCTTACGAAAAAAAAAAAAAAAAGAAAAAGAAGATAAGCATTCCGAGTTTCGAAATCCGACAATGTTTCGGTTTCGAGTTTCGCGAGTCTAAATATCAGGTTGCACCTATCTGTGATGGAAACAATTTTGAACGCGTTAAATCGGCAATGGCGAAAAACATCCTCGTTCGAGTTAACTTTAGGTATTTGTAAAAGGAAAGTTGCGCCGCTACGTTAAAGTTGCGAGTAAGTAAACGCTATTTAATAGCCGAGCAAGTTCTGCATCACTCGGAGAACTCGACTTTCAAGTTAAAGCGATCGGATTTTTAGATAACAGTTGAAAATTGCAGGTATAATACGATGCGTAATATAATGGTAACGTCATGGTAACGCAAGCCGACAGGAGCATCGGACCCTGGTTTCTTGTGATTCAGTGCTGTTCTTTTCACAGTGCACTTTTATTTTCTACCCGTCCTTGCTTCTTTTCTTTTCTTCCTCTCGATATCTAGATTACTATCTTATTCTTTTATCGCGTGAGTTTGCTCAGCGCGAATACACGTACCTCTGTTGCGAACCTTTGCCTGCATCTTTATAAAACATACCTTGACCTCTTTTATACGACGTTAAGCGATGCATTAAAACGCGAAACAACATATACCGTTCCTATCCTTTGTGCCTCGTTCAATCGCCACAATTTTTACTCTCGAAAACGTAAACATTTTTACGCAAGCGCGTATCTTCTTACGTTACCATAATACAATCTTTCAGTTCGAACAAAACGAAAGGAAACTGTACGCGAACCACGCTACTGGACCGTTTTTTATCGACGAGCTTACTCCACGTACTTTGAACAATGAAAATTATATCAATTTCTAGATCCATCGTTTGCATCTGGGCCATTAACACTCTGACTGCCACGTCGGTCATATACGACCGGTCACGGTTTTTCCTGTGACGTCACGGTGGTCATCGGTGACCGGAGCGCTTCAACTTTTTACAATTGTAAAAATTGTCTGAAAATTGACAGTTAGGGCATTTGGAATATAACCGATAAACAGAAGATACTTTGAAATAAAACGTGCCCCATTGAACGATTAAACATTTTTATTAGAACATAGATAAAAAAAATGAGAACAAATCTTGCATGTAACGGTGCACTGTGTTTGCATCCGTATCTTTGAGGGGTAATCTACGAATATTATTGTAAACACAGCTTAGAAAATAATCGTAAATGCTGCTTTATAATCGCATAATTGAAGTTAGAAGTGTGCGCATACCTTACTATTATATATAGAACGAGCATATACCGTTTATTAATATCTTCTACACGTTTCAACGATATATTCTGCACGTTTTGCTTGCGACGAAATAACGAACGCGAATGGTTTGTTGAAATAAACGAAGCCTCGTTACAATATGTCGCTATCAACTGTTACCAAGGCGTCACGGTGGTCAGCAGTGACCACCAATAAGATAAACGGTCCATTGTGGAAGAACGTTGTCTTACATCATCGATTTATTATTATTTTGTCATTATATGCTTTGAACAATAAAAATACTCCCGTGGCGTCCTCAGCGAAACGTGTGATTTCGGTGTGGCAGTCAAAGTGATCGAACGCCATTTTAATTCCTCAACATTTAGCAGAATAATTGAAACTTCCTGCAACATCGGAATGCCCTGTATGAAAGAATACATAGCGATTGCGTTCGACGATAATTCGTATGTTATCAAATAGAATGTTTATTGATTACTTAAGGAAATGGATTAGAAGTTAGTCAATGAGTATCGCGTTGCGCATTTATTACAATAAATTTGCCTCGCTAATCTCTTTATCGCAGTTATTTCGTTATTCTTGTCTATTCGTAGCCACGAGGATTTTTCAATTTTTTGTAACCAATCAGTCATGTAAATAAGGTTGTATTATAGATCGTCGAATCGATTTCGATCTTAAACGTTACGTGATATCGTGAAACAACACAGGTGACCTTGAAATACGTCGTTTGTCATAATATTTACTCTTTCGTAACAAACAACGTTTTCTTCTGATATTCTTTTTATCGTGAGAAACAAAGAGGAATTTTTAAAGCGCACAAGTTCAACGATACACACGCTGCATACAATTCGACTTTACTCGAATACGATTTGTCGTATAAATGATAAGAGTCGAAGCTCAGACGAGTAGATTCGATCAGCGTAAGTTTCATTGATCGGATGGAATTTTCTTTCAGCAAGTGCACTTCTACCATATATTTCAACAGTTTTAACAGTTGAAAACGTATTTTGTTCAAAGATGCAGCAATATTATGCGTTCACCTTTTACGAAAGAGCTTTTACGCGCAACATATACTTGTCGATTGTTGCTCTGTGCCGTATTAGAGTCGCGTTTGTATCTGCTTTGTGAAAAAGTGAAAAGGTCTCGTTCGATTTTTAAAACTGTTTTTCTCGACGACGCTAACGCTGGACGCGCGATATTTGTGCCGGTGTAAGGTAACGATACGGCCTTCCTCAAAAGTAACTTTACGTGCACATGGATGTTGCGTAAGATCGATGTGAAAGCGCGATTGCAACGGTTGCGCGTTAATTCTCCTGTCAGTTGAATAAAATTCGAACGTTTCGCCCGATTACTTTGACGCCATAATCGTTTGCAAAGAGACGACACGCGGCGCTTGGCAGCCAGTGATTTCACGATGGACAAAGTAAAACGTAATTGGGTAAATCGAATCGTGTCGGAGAAAGGAAGGAGGAAAAGAAAGAAGAGTGGAAGAAAGAAAATAGAGAAGGTAGAAGCGAAGGAAGTGGTCGTATACGATTAAAAGGTAGGACAGTTGGTATTAACGTATTCATCGTATGTCATTGGGCAACATCTTGACATTACGAGACGCGTGTTATATTTATATCTTGTTATACAATTACACGCGGACCTGCTACTACAGTCTGTCTTCGTACTCGAATCTTACACGCGATACTCTACACCTTCCACTTTGCTCTCGTCTTTCGCGTCTCGAGCTTCGTAAACTTCCCATAAGACACAGCGTAACAAATAAGTTTGTTCGCATCTTCGTCCCCGCGTACGAGGACCTTCCTTAAATGGGTTCGTGCGTATTCGCGTCACACCCGCACAAACTCTTGCCTCATACCGCATTCTGTGACTATTGGATAAAAAGACACAAACCGAAACTTGTATCGACTTAATAAGAGAACAGACGAAATAGACGAAAGTAGTTTAACGGTACGCAGATAGTACGAACCACGGAAGAAGTAGAAACATCGTCCACGTCCTCGGTAGTCCGCTGTTTTCCCATTTTCCACGCGCTATGATAGACGGGTGCCACTCTTGTTATTTCCAAATTACGGTGATTTTTCAGAATATCTCACGCGGTTTTGTGCGTTTCAAAGCTTTGGACGTTTCTCTAAAACTCGATAAAAAATGGTCCTACGAGGAGGTAAGATAAATTTCCCGAGGAATGCTTGAGCGATAGGAAACGTGAATCTCGAACGAACATTGGACACGCATGTGTGGAATGACGCGAGGGATAGATGACAATAGGCGCATAACTAGATCTGGAGCAAAGCAAAAGAGGGTTATATAGGTTTGGCAAGGGTTGTTAGAACAGGGCCAGAAACTAGCGCCTCGTAAATCATCGGTTAACGCAGTGTTTAGGCGGGGCGGTTTCACGGTGGGTACAGTCCATACACGGTTTTCCAACACTAAATAATTCCACCATTTGCAACGGGGTGCGCGGAACGGATCCCTACTTTTTAAGCCCTCCGTTTATTATGAAAAACAACAAATTGATGTCTTCATTTGACTCCCGAGAGTCCTAACGACAGAAGCAGCATGGGAAACAGGTTTTTGCATCTTCGTACTATACCGATCTTTTGATATTTGGCGCGCGCGCGCACGTACAGTCAAATACTGCTCCGTACAGCGTAGTACGTTTACGTATAAACGGAATTACGAGGACATTTTACGAATTACTTTGTATTCATAATTCCATATTTATTAATACAATATAACGTATAACTCGATGTTTTATCGAACGTGTACGTAATCTTAGGTAGCTGCTCTGGAAGTGAAATAGCGCGTAATGAACAAAGGTAACTTGGGATGCAAAGATTACATTCATAAGGATCGCTCAAATTTAAGCGCGTGTCTGATTTTCTTGCAAAAGTCGACGAAAGAGATTGTTATTGTAACATGGAATACACACGGATTCTTTCCTGACTAATGTCTATAAATACAATAAAAAAAACCAGATAATAATTATTATCAATTGTCCATTGGTTTTTATTGCATCTAATTAAACTTTCGTACGTTTCTTAACAAATATTCGTGTACTCGATACGCACGCGTTTCAGCGCTGTAGACGCGTCTCGATAAAATATAAATTTGGAAAACGAGATATTCCATGGAAATATTATTTCGCGATAAGGTGGCAAGGACCGTTCTTTGCGACAGCGTCGTTATAACACCTCGCCCGTTTCAACACAGCATTCGTCTTGCTTTTAGGGCGACCTCGGCGACGACGCGCTCTCACCCATAATCCAGCGGTCGCGTTTTAAACGACCAACACGCGGAGGCGACATATTTATGGCTTGTTTTTAAATATTAAATGATGCAAAGGTACCGCTTTGCCAAGATTCTCGCCGTGGATACCGCGTTCTACTGGTTCTCGCTGATAGAGACGTTATTAACTCCGAAAAGCCGACCGCGGTCGTGAACCGTGCCGAATTCTGAACTTGGATTTATGAAGCAACCGAGAAGAATGTGTGCCATCCGCCCTTTCTCGCCGTTAATTCGTAATTGATGTCTTTATCCGGGCGATCCTGTACCTACGCGTTCCACCTTTATACAGGGTGCTCCATGAAACACGTGATTTTTCGAAATATATACGATATCGATCCTTTCGTGATTTTTTTTCAACACCTTAGTCGTCCGTTTTATTCTTTACGTAACGCGTAACCACGCAACCGATATTCCAGATCGTCAAATTCGTTAGTGATACTTTGTCGTTTGTCGAGCCGAATTCGTAAGATTACGATGGTTTTTCCAAGTTGATAGAAAAGCTTGCTCGTAGCGTATATGTATTTCTTCCTATCGTGTCACGGTGGCTGATATTTTCCGTAGTTTTAAGTTCGTAAAATACAGTTTACGCGATCCACGTTCCTTCTTGAAGAAAGTTTCTTTTGCAAGTACTTTTATGGTAATTTTTGTCTTTCTTTTTTCTCGTGCTTTGTGGTTGCGAAAGCAGAAACACTGGTTACGCTCTTTTATTTCGTCCAACGTGTTTCTTGCCTATGTGGCCCTACTACGGAATTCCTTGTCCCAATTTTATCGATATTACCATTTAATTTCGCTTCAAAAATTCTAAGAGCAACGGTCGATCCTTATAATTGCTATGGATTTTATTTTACCTGAAAGCACGATTACTCATATCTCGTAATCGTTCGACGATCGACGAATCTGCCTCGCGAGGCGATAAAAATCAAAAGTTACCCTCGGTATGTGTCGCGATGTTTTCAACCATCCGCTCAAGCCTCCTCGGATAAAAGTGGCGTCGATTAGAACTGTTACCGAAGAAGGTTCGACTACGTAATTTATTAATGAATAATTATTCCATGTAGCAAAGAAGGCAGGCGTTCGTGGAGAAGGTAGGCGTGACAGAAGTTGGCCGACCTATTATCGTATTAGATATTTACTCGATTCTATGCAAGCTCCTTAATAATGTGGTAACGGTACGCCTAAAGATGAGCCATCATTATTTGAACTATTCAGTGGTAAAGACAGGTGGAGGATCTCCCACAGCCAGAGCATCGGCGATCACCGCCTTTACGTGGCACGAAACTCTGTTAGACGCGTTTTTGCCGGTTGCTATCTAATGACAGACCGGAAATACATGCTTCGTAGCTGCCTCTTCTTTTGTCATCGATCGCGAATAACGAAATACTTATGCGATACCTTGTAAACGCGATCCTGTTACGTCGGTTCGTGCCACGAAATACGAACCGCGTATTTCATTACCGAGATGGATACCTACGCTATCATTCATAAATCTATCCGAACACTGTGATCGAATTGTAGTAACGGTGCGAATTTTACCAAGCTACGTGAATTAAGCTGGTGAATTAGAAATTGGAAGCGACGCTTGCTACCGTTTTGTGCAGTCGGCATTTTATGCGATAATTATATTTTGCTATTTATTATGTACGTTACTACGTACATTGACCGTTTAGATGTCGTTAGTTGCGTTGACACGGCAGGTCTTTGTTCTTTCGATCGTACAAAAGAATTAATTATGAAAATATGTATAAAGATTTTAACGACCGTGCTAAATAACGTCTAATAACGAACAATAATTCGACAGTTAATTCCTACATTTCTCAGCGATGTAAGAATTCATATATTATAAACGAGCTACAGAAATCTATACAGCCTTTTCCCTCCTCGTTCTATAAACTACTTAGGTATTACAGAAGCTTGATCGAAAGACGCTATTGTTCGATAACGAAAGGTTTCCTGTAATCGTACAGGTCGATTGCTCTGCCGCTTTGACGAACATTCTCTCCTTTACTTTATTCAAATTAATGGCATGTACAGACAATATCGTCTCGCGAGGCTATTATCGAACTGTTCTTCGCAAAAAAAATGAACGTCCAAGGAATACGAGAAGCACAGTTTTATAGGTGTAAGAATCTACAACCTTCTATGTTTCCATATTTTCCTCTATTCTCTGTACTTTTTCTTTTTACGTCAATTACTCACGGCTGACGAAAAACATTCATTGTACGGTATCGTAATTTATTTGCAAACTTTTGTACATAAGCGTGCCAGTTCTATAGCCGTGCTGTAGAACCTCTTTTGATCGATGCATGGCGAGTGAAAAGTTCACGGGCATTTGTTGCTATAAAAACTATTTCTTAGCGAACAGTCAAAACAAATTTATTACGCTAAATACGTTTGTAACTTACAATAAGCTCGATTCGTAGCTCACAAATATTTCGAAATGGACTTGATTCTAATTTAAACAGTTTTTTCCGAATCTCCGCTCTTTCTATTATTTTTCCTATCACATTCACAATATAATATATATAATATATAAGTAAATACAAGCTACGACGAGTATATTCGTCGAACGTATCGAAGCAAAGTTTTGTTCGACGTGTATACTCGTCGAACGTATCGAAGCAAAGTTTTGTTCGACGTGTATACTCGTCGATAGATATAACAGGCAAGTATATAATATATAAGTAAATACAAGCTACGACGAGTATACTCGTCGAACGTATCGAAGCAAAGTTTTTGTTCGGCGAGTATACTCGTCAAACGTATCGAAGCAAAGTTTTTGTTCGGCGAGTATACTCGTCGAACGCATCGAAGCAAAGTTTTGTTCGACGTGTATACTCGTCGAACATATCGAAGCAAAGTTTTGTTCGACGTGTATACTCGTCAAACATATCGAAGCAAAGTTTTTGTTCGACGTGTATACTCGTCGATAGATATAACAGGCAAGTATATAATATATAAGTAAATACAAGCTACGACGAGTATACTCGTCGAACGTATCGAAGCAAAGTTTTTATTCGACGTGTATACTCGTCGATAGATATAACAGGCAAGTATATTTGCAGGCTTATTGGAAAGAAAGGCGATGTAAGAAAGGGAAGGTTATTTTTCAAACGATGCAGCGAAGTTTTGTAGTAACGTCAACATTCTTGGCGAAACTGAGAACGCTAATAGAATGTAAAAATAAAGTGGTATGATATCGATCATACATGGTTCGCAATGCTATCGTATTCCGCGCGTATGAAAACTTAAAGATGACGGCAACCGATGTTTCTAACTAGACCTTTCTATGACCATAAATGTGTCAGCGAGGTAAATGCTGTTCATTTACTCGAAGCGTCTTTTCAAACCTTACGTTTCTTTGTCAACATTCGATGCAACTTTACGACAGAACGTACGTTGCTGAATCCTTTGAACGTTATCGTTGCTCTAGATTTCTTCTTCCTGCTTTTAAAATTTGTCAATTCTTCAAATACGTTGTGTATACGTAAATAAATCATTACAGATGGGAAAGGTACTTAGAACGTTCAAGGTAGTAAGAACGATGGTTTACACTAAGTGAAATTGAATGGCCACGTAGTGAAAAGGGAACAAGACGCCATCAATAAGATCGTCTAGGTAAGAGGAGCCTGTAGGATATTCAAGCCTACTATTTTTTCATGATTTCACCTGGATATAATAAGTGTATGTATGTAACTTTTATATAACATCGTTATACTTTGTTTTTACTTCCCTTTTCTCAATAAAACACAATAAAACAGAATAAACGAATCGCGTTGCATCTTAACAATACGTACGTTGATACGTCCAAAGAGGAAATTACACGAATAAAATAAAATTCACATTTTTATTACGATATCGCGCATCTAAAGAGTGTATTCAGAATTTTTCGAGACTCTTCCTGTACTATTACATATTCTTAATCCTTTGCACTCGAGAAGCGACTCTCAATCACCACGGCGTTTCGTGCTGCAACTCCAGTGGCGAGCGAGAGGCGACTGTCCCTGCCAGATTTCATTTCCAATTGATGAGAGTGCAATATTGGTTCGTAAACTGGTTCCCTAGCTCTTTGTGTTCTTTGTTGGGAAGTGTAAAGCGTTAGACTTTAAAACGGAGATAAAATATTTAATTCCATACCCCTCCGAAACTAACAACGACGATCATAGCAAAAGTATCATAGTCTAGAAACCCTAAAAAAATAATTTTCGAAACTGAAATTATCTGAAACGAAGATGAACTTGACTTTGAACTGTTGAAAAATGAGATCAATCAGATTCAAGAACGCATCTTGGTGAATGTTTTATAAATTATCATACAAAAAAAAAAAAACAGAAATTAATATTACAAAATCATATTTTCAAAGATATAATAGATAAATTATTAAAATATAATATTTTTGTAAGTTAATTTGTACATAAAATCATGTTACGCTAGCTGTAAAACACTCGTCACGTATACGCTAAATCATCCGGAGTAGCTGCTACGTCCGACCGAAAAAATCCTCGAGTGCAAAGGATTAGAAGCTTTCCACGATTGTGATATTCAAATATCTCGTCGAGTCACTGCATACAGAAACGTGTTACAATTAGCGGTACGTTACAATCGGCCACCAATTTCCCGTATCTATCCGATGTTGTCGTAGCTGAGCCCTTATTTGGGAACTTTTGACTTCGCGGACACCATCTGTCTCCACTTACCTATCCCCGTGGGTCGCGTACCATGACCTGGCAAACGTGTACTCGTACACAAGCGCAAGGGCGAGCGTAACCGAGCGAGTAGCAGCTATCGAAACTGCGGCTGCTAACGTGTATGATTTAATATTGCGTACCGCGCCCCTCAGTCATCGGTATAGTCGAGGTTAACACTTCGTACGCAACCCCCTGGAAATGCGTCAGGATGGGCTGGCTACGCTTGAACGGGGGGTGAGAGACATTGTGTTACACTTACATATTTATCGTCTAACAAACAGGCGTTTGGTGTTATGATACCGCTGAGCTACACCACCGACTGGTTCGCACTATTCGCTACAGAGTCGATAGATCGCCAACGGAACAGCTGTCGCTATTTTATTGCTTATACCTCCTAAATCTCTTTTCTCCGTCTCTTTCTCTCTCTTTCTTTCCCTCTGTCGTTTTCCGATGCACAAGCTCTCGTATAATTAAGTTATCTATGTATACCACCGTTCGTAAGTAGGTGAAACAGGCTGGCGTTTAATTTACAGCGGCGGTAAATTTGATCGATAGACCGCGGAAGTTCACGGGGAAATTTAACCCTGATCCTTTGGATCGTTCTCGATCGAAACGCGTGTTTCTATCGTTGGCAAGTTTCTTCGATTTCAAGAGAATATGAGAAACGATATCATCGATACGCACGATGAATCGGTCGTTTCGATCGTGCGGCGAAATAATAAAATACGCGTATGTGCCACATACTATACTCGAGACACGAGATTGAAAGATACGATACAAGAAAATATTCATGGTATAAGATATGCAAAGTGTAATACTCGTTGTAAGGTTTGACGAGCGAAACGAATCTCCGTCGAGATCGTAGCTTTTTTCGTTTTGCAACTTGTTGCTTTAAGATACGTAAGAACGTTCGAAAGTAAACCGAGCGAAAAGGATAACGAGATTTTCAGATATAAATATAAATAAACTGGAAAGTAACGGGATTGCGATCTTCACGCAATACCGTGCACTGTACACGCATGCGTTTGTACTTCGTTAAAAATTTATCCGTGTTACTTCGTCCCGAATTGATGATTCATTTTCCCCGCTTGGTATAGACGCACACCTGTTTAAAGGAAACGCGAAGCAAGAGGATGTTTTATTCATTTTAAAGAGAACCCCTCGCTACGCACGCACCTACTACGTAATTTGTTAAAAAATTGCGGCTATCATCAAAACGATGTATTTACATACATCGTATTCCAAGCCACGACAACGTCGAATTACACGGTTTAATCGATGTATCGAACAAGGAAACGTACGATGTCGAAAGATCGTTGTCCCGTTCCTCTTTATATTCGTAAGACGTTTCAAACTCAACAAACAAACCTTACACTTACGTAAAGTATTCTTTACGGTGATGATCTTTCGAAGATTCTACGAATATCCTCGTTTTTTTCATTAGCAGCAGCGTTGTACGTCGCGTTGTACGTGTTTGTTACAAAGAAAAATTACGCGATAAATTTCGCGCATTTCCAATAATTCCATTGGAATAACGTTTGTGTCGTACGATAGCAGGTGTTCGTAGAAGCAAGATACAAAAGCAAAATATAACATCAACGGAGAAAGAAAATTTTTTATGATCTTGCAACGGTAGAACGGAGATCTGATTTATTAACACGCGACGTGAAAGGTGTATGGTACCTACTTATTGGATAGATCGGATTTTCCGAAGGGTTATAGACACATGCGCTATTTCGGCCATCCTTTCTAAAGCCACGTGAACGCAGAGAAATAGTCCTACGCTTTGCTGCCTCTATCCATTCCTCCTCTTATAATGGATTATTTTTTGTTAGCAGAAACCACGTGAAAGGATCACGCAGGCCCATTAGAAAAGGTTTAACCAACGTAGTTTCATTGAACTGATTCGAACATTACGAACGAGCTCAGAGTTTCCCAAGTGTCGGAAGAAATTCTAGATTTTTACACACCTTGCAATTTTCCAAAAAAATGTCCGAAGCTCTTTGTGCAGCGTACCAAAACGACGAGAAATAAAACGCCGCTGTACGCGTACACGTCCTTCTACGTCTACTTCAAAAATCATCTACAAAAAAAAAAAAAAAAATCAAAAAACATTTTGTTTGATGAAAAGTATTAAACTTTGATACGGTGCATCCTACAAAATATTCACCTCTTTTATTCTACTACGTTTTACGAGTAATCTCCAACCTAATCTCTCGTCACTTAATTAAATTAATTATTAATAAACGACTAAACGCAGTTCCGTTTGTTAAAACAGAAGAACGCGATTCGAGCGTAAAAGTTGGACGACTGTAGCTGCGAAGATGCACAGTTTAGGGTAGAACGTCTAGTTCAGAAAACGAGATCGAAAGGTGCGTGTTCAATCGCGCATGATCTTCTCTGGTAACGGTGAATTCGAATTAATCAATTATCCTCGTATTAACACCTTTATAGTTCGCTTGCATTTTCAAGTTGCTCGCTAGTGTAGTTACCTGAGCGATTCGTCACGGGTCTTGGCTTTTCAAGTACGCGGATCGTGGGACTTTACGGGTTCGCAGGTAGTCTATCGCGGCCGTGTCCCTTTACAGTTTTTAAACGGTCTCCTCAGGGGCCTACGTACGCTCTCTTGACTGCTCAAGATTGCCTCGATGGAATTACGCGCAGCGAATAGAATTATTCGCCAGTGCTACGTAATTACCTCATTCATCTCACGAACCGTACAACTTTTACGCCTGTACATTATCTCCGCCGTTTGTTTAACAACGCACGAGCAACTATTTCCGATTCTGTATCATCTTTCAATTTTCCACGATATTCGTGGTAGTTTGTTTAAAATCATAGCGCAAAGGTTAAACGCAATTTAATAATGTTCATTCGTCGTGATACACAATTTCGTGATTCTCAAGTTTTAATTGTACTTTGTATCTCCATTCTATTATTAAAAATGGCAAAGTAAATTTTGAAAGACACGCACGATGACGTCTTGAGATATAAATTATTATTAATTATAAAGCAACAAATCACAAACGACAAATTTATCAGTACAACGTTACTACGTTGACAAACTACAAATATACTAAAAGAAAACCTAGATATTATTCGTTAATTACATATAAACTACGATATGATCGTTGCAAGAAAAGTAGAGTCTTACGGTTAGTAGCCTTCGTTTAGATTTACAAATTAAATAAAAATTCCTTGGTTAACATTTAATGCAACATTTAATATACGTCTTCTTCTCTCTCGATCGCTTCGATATAATACGGACATTTCATCTATTTTTAACGACATCGTAATAAATAATAGCAGCGAAGTTCCCTTAATATAGATGGAGCGAAGAATATGACATAAAGCAAAGGAAGACTGGAAGCACGACAAGAACGTCAGTTTGATTTCCAAGGACCCGACCTCTTCTATCGAATTTTTCTTCGTTTACGTAGCCGGAGAATGACAACTAGACGTTCGTGAATACGACGTCTCTCGTTTTGAGAGGGGTCGGAAAGATCGAAGAGACCGGTGTTTCCGAGACGGAGCTAAATTTTTACGCTGCTGGGATTTTTCATGCGTTCGTTCACGCGTGCACACACGTGCATTAGATATTATTTCTATGCTGCTCTTACTCGACGACGAATACGTCCCCATTATTGAAGTTCCAGCCATCTCAAACGGGAACACGTCAACCAGATTTTCAACTACGAGCCACGCTCGTTTCGAATACAATGCTGCGCGATTAGAAAGTAAGACGATCATCAAATTTTCATCCGTTTCTTCGCTAGAGTTATACGGATGTGCTTCGGCCGATTTATAGCAACAATGTGCACGCGGTCGATCACGAAAGTCTGATCAAGAAAGAGGAAGATTTAAGAACGCGCTTTGTCAAACTTAATTACGCTCTCCACTTACGTATCGATAGGATTGTCACATTAACGTGCTTCTAAAGGGAATCTAAAAAGAATTAAACGTTTAAGTCGCAGAAATACGTCGGAGACGAGAAAATCTTGAATTTTATCAACGCCAAATTCCAAGATATTATCCGTGTTTGCGCGAAGGGAAAGAGGCCACGTACGTGCAACGTACATAAAACGTGCAAGTCGAGTTAAGTAGAAATGGTCTCGTTTTCGCGCGGAGTTCGCTTCAAGCGGAAAAATCGCGAAATAGCAAAATTAAAGGGATAAGCGAGGTAGCCAATGTCCATTTATTAAGAGGACATTCTACTTGAATTTCGCAGAAATTCCATACTTTTGTCCAAAGGTAATTTGCTATATTCGCGTACGAAGAACCTCTGGAATAATCGTACGAAGAATTGGATAAGAATATTTGAAAATGAAAATTTGCAAATGAAATACGAAAACTGGGTACAAGATAAACTGTATCGTATCTGGAAAAGTTATTCGTACAAACGGAATCTTAAGGGCATGTTCTGAATTAGAACGTTTTAAAACAGCGTCTTTTTGTGATTTTTTTTTTTTTAGAAGGCAAAGAAAGAAACGAAGTTATTGAATTTTGAGGTATGGTTCTATATATATTCAACGAATACAACAAAATTTCTTTTAAAGTAAATAAAAAATTATAACAGTTTTCAATCGGCGCGAAGGATTCGCCTCGTAATTCTTGACTGAAACGAAAAACCAAAAAAGCATTGAATTTTTATATATTTTTCTTCTCGATGAATTAAAAAAAAAAGGGCAGAAAATAATGTGAAATTGAAAATGTTGGCGGGTTTAAAGAAAAAATGTGTCTTTTAAAAAGGAAAAATATACTTTAAGGTGCTATAACAATTATATTTCAATAAACTTTTTGACGTTTGAAGTTCAATGAACTTTCTTAGTTCATTGAGAAGAACAATGTATAGTAGCTTAATCCTTTCTTTCTTTCCCTTGTAAACAAAATCACAAAAGGACGCTGTTTTATAACATTTCGATTCAGAGCATTGAATCTCTCAGAGGAACTTGTTTAAATAAAACCGCTAACGTACATGTGATTTAGAAAGGCGGACAAAAGGAAGGAGCGAAATGGATTGTTGAACAACAAGGATTAGCCTAATCGCTACTTTGTCGTAGTCTGAAGTAGTAGTAATAGAGTTATTTGCAGATTTCGGAATGACTTTTGAAACTACAATTTTAACGGAACTTCACCCGATGCTCGTAGAACGAGACTTTTAATGGGAAACTTGTTTTCATAATTTACAACCGCAAAGTTGTACACTTTTCTGTGAGCAACGAACAAGAAGATAAAACAGCAGGAAAAGGGACAAAGATTGTATTTACCTAACTTTACACCAGTGACAAGCAAAGATACAAAGAAATTGCCAATTAAACGGATCAAGGGGAACTTCCATTGTCTCTCTCTCTCTCTCTCTCTTTCTCAGTTTCTCTCTCTCTCTCTTTTTCTCTGTTTCTTTTGTAAAATGTTGCTTGTCGGAACTTGTCATCACTTTGGCAAACAAATATGACATTTCTAGCCGCAAACCAGATTTATTACCATGACAGATTTGAGCTTCCCAATAACGGTTTTTTTCATTTGCGGTTAAATCCAAACACAGATTGACGAACGAGGCAAAACACTATGGCATTAACTGTGAATAAGATGTTCCTTAGGTTCCTGTTCCTCGGAAGCCCTTCCGCTTTTGGAATGGAATGGAATGGAACGGCCGATGATTAAAGTTAGAATCAATATTTATGAAACATTTTTTTTTTTTTAATATAACAGACTTCTCTTCCACTATAACAAAATCGAAATATCGATTAGTTACTTTTAGGTTTAGTTACGCTAAATGTCGTGTACTTGTGGAAAATATGCTTTGTCAGTAAATAAGGATTTGCGCTATAGAAATATTTTCTGACTTTAACAAACCCGATCGAACGACCGGTTTCAAAATTTCATTGGAAATCGTTTCATTTGAAAATTGTTTCTTTATTCGTCAGCCTTTATGTAAATTCCTTGTTTATATAAAACTTTATGTAATTTCTAAAATTGAGAATGTATCAGGTTGTCCGAAATGTTTCTTTCGTTTTATAAGGAAATAATAGACGCACGAAGTGTTTTGTTTTATATTAGTTTACTGAGAACATAATAATAGAAATAGAACGAAATGGATCATATCTGATTCAATAAAATAATATAAAACAGAAATTCTCGTTCATCTATGATCACCTTATGAAACGAAAGAAACTTTCTGGACAACCTAATACAATGTTCAATCGAATTTTGTAATAGTTCGAACGAATCTGGTAAGGGCAGCGTTAAAGAGCAACCTCGACGAAGATCTTTATTTCAGATTCCAAGCTTTCGGAATAATCGAACGTTTCGCAAATATTAGGACTCGTCTTTGGCGAGGCAACAACGAGCAACTTTTTGTCGCCTTCTGTCCATGTTCCAAAATATTTCCAACAAGCGGCAACTGTAACAACATCTTGTCCACGCCGAGCAACATGCAACGATTTTTCCAAGGAACATGAAACGATAACAAAAATATGCTGCATGTTGTTCGAGCGTTAGAGTTAGAGTTTAGAGTTTGCTTCTTCGGGGCAGACCCGAAACTGAAGGTTTTCACAATTGTCCGCAATGTGCTATCTTTTTGAATACACGTGGTCGACCGATCGAGCCGATTGTTCAAAGTCGGATTTTTAACAATTTCCAACCGGATCTTGTTCTTCAATTTGAAGCGAGAAACGTCTATCGAAAAGACGGAAACGACAAACGTCTACGACGATCGGAGGCAACATTCGGTCGACCTAACGTTTTTAAAATCACGACTCATGACAAACCGAGGAACGGAAAGATATTCCCCATGAGAGAAAGTAAGAGAAAAGGGTGCTATAAGGAAGAACAGGAAGAATTTTAACAACGACACAGTCAAAAAATTTGCTAACGAATGTTGTGTGCATAGATGTTAATCTATTAATCACACGCTATTGTATTTCGCTCGTGTTCAGTGGTCGCCCAGGCAATTATCCAATTTTCCAAGCAAAAAACACGGACAATGTAGCATTATTCGCGTAAAAACCTGTAAATTAAGAATAATACGGGAATAATCATTTTATTTGATTACACAGATTAAATATTTTATCTTTTACTGGGATCAAGAAACTTTGTCCTATTTTGGTAAATGCTTAGCAGGCCATAAATATATGCAGGCACCTGACTACGTTATGTTTGACTTGTATCGCGTGCGAGTTTTCACAATTGTCCGCAATGTGCTATCTGTTTGAATACACGTGGTCGACCGATCGAGTCGATTGTTCAAAGTCGGATTTTTAACAATTTCCAACCGGATCTTGTTCTTCAATTTGAAGCGAGAAACGTCTATCGAAAAGACGGAAACGGCAAACGTCTACAACGATCGAAGGCGACATTCGGTCGACCTAACGTTTTTAAAATCACGACTCATGACAAACCTAGGAACGGAAAGATATTCCCCATGAGAGAAAGTAAGAGAAAAGGGTGCTATAAGGAAGAACAGAAAGAATTTTAACAACGACACAGTCAATAAATTTGCTAACGAATGTTGTGTGCATAAGTGTCAATCTATTAATCACACGCTATTGTATTTCGCTCGTGTTCAGTGGTCGCCCGGACAATTATCCAATTTTCCAAGCAAAAAACACGGACAATGTAGCATTATTCGCGTAATTTAAGAATAATACGGGAATAATCATTTTATTTGATTACACAGATTAAATATTTTATCTTTTACTGGGATCAAGAAACTTTGTCCTATTTTGGTAAATGCTTAGCAGGCCATAAATATATGCGGGCACCTGACTTCGTTATGTTTGACTTGTATCGCGTGCCGGTTTTCACAATCGAAGACAAAATACCTTTGAATTATCTTTTGTCTCTTCTTTTCTTTTACAAATTACACGTATCGTTCGTTACTCCGAAACAAAGAGCCAAAGAATTCAAGACAAACGAAGCAACTAGCGTAAGCGAGCCAAGAAATCGAACACCTTGAAATCCACATAATTGGATGCAAAAGATACTTATGCGTATCTATGTAAATTTTAAATTACCATTCTACGAAATAATTCTTCCGATTAAGCTTTTCGTTTCTTATTTTTCCCATATCGATTCTCTGTGAAACATAACAGATTCGACGCGTTTGCACTCGTTTCATCGAAACAAATCCCGCGATAAGAACGGCGCGCAAGTGCGTACTTCGTTTCTATCACGACTCGAATATCAGGGACGCGCTCATCGTCCTAAAAAAAAAAAAAGAAAAAAGAAAAAAAAGAAAAAAGAAAAAAAAGAAAACGAATGTCTCTTCGAGACACGTAATCGTAGAAGTTGAAAAACTATGTGCGACGAATAGGGTAAAATCGATGTAAGCAAAGAGACATCCCCTTGCCGCGGGACTTCAAACGCGGAATAAGAAAAGGAACCGGCGAACGTATTAACTCGCCGGCGCGAGAAATTTCAAGTGTAATCGATCCGGGCACACGCGTATGCACGTTTTCGAATATCAGTCACGCGTAAACCGGTTCGATGACAGGCGTATTCGTGAACGAATGGCAATGCCCACGATCGGCCAACATCGTATTTGTTGGGAAACGAAATTGAAGCGAATCGAAGGCGAATGGGGCGTATATCGGCCGAGACCTGTCGACGGTGGGTACGTTTGTATCCGTATCGGCAAGACGATGAAGAGGATGAGGGTGAACCGGAGAGTAACGGTAACCCAACCCATACCGGATATGGATACCTGTCTGTACCGCCTCCACCAATTGCGACCGACGAATCAGACGCGTATCTCCCTGGTTAGGTGTACGAATCGGGCGGGACCGCTTTCTACCCTTCTCTCTTTCTCTCTTCCTTTCTCTCCCTCTCCCCCTTTCTCCCTCCTCTTTCTCTTTCTCACTCTCTCTCTCTCTCTCTCTCTCTCTCTCTCTCTTCGACAGCCTCCTCTTCCGGCCGCGTGTACGTCGGTACACGCCGCGCTCCTTTCCATCGTCTCCCTCTTCGATTTTGAAAGAGAAACGCACGTTGCTGCGGCGGTTTTCTGCCAACCTTGCTCCTCAGTGCTGAACGCTTTATCGAGTCACGAACCTTGTACCGTGAAAAGAATTGATACGAGCGGACGTTGACCCAAAGTGACCGCAGTTTTCAGCCTTTCACGATTCCACGAACTAACGCCAATGCCTAGCCGCGATACAATTTCGTAGATTCGAGAACTGATTTCGATGCTGCGGATCAAATCGAGATCGTATGGTCGAGACGAGGAAATTTAGTAAAATCGTCGCGTTAATCGTTGGCCGTATAATTAAAACGTAACTCGGCGATGTAGCTACGTACTTGGACGAGTTTAGTGTCTGCTGCGCTATTAAATAAGAACTTTTATTCTTAAATTTGAAGAAATTGAACGGTTTTCATTTACCGTAAGCATCGAAGATTCTTAAACACACGCTTAAACGCTCTGTCTGTTACCTTATTTTCACCGACGTCGTCCGCGCACTGGGTCATTAAGTCTATGTTAAGTCCAAGTTACCTTGATTCCGTTAAAGGAAGCAAAATTGAGAAAAAATATGGGAAGATGAAAAATCAGTTGATGTTACCGATCGAAAAGGACCTAGCGTACAGATGGATGGTTCAGATTTTTCGTTAAGAAAGACATCGTTAGGTAGATTTAGTCTTACCCGATATTTAGAGCTTTGCCTCGAAAACTGATTTACAACATCTTTGTATCAGCTGCAACCGCACGACCTACGCTGAAAAGAAATAGAAGGTAGGACACGCACGATTATCGCCGTACGAGTTCAAGCAACGATTTACGACGACAGCGATCTACTTTTCTTTTGCGATAAAAAGTAAGAGAAAAATTTCTTACGCGAAGCTGCAAAAATTTATGCGACGTTTTGTCAGGTTGTGAGGTTTCTCCGAGCTTTGTTGCGTAAAATATAGAACGCTCTTTTTCGTTGTAAAAATTTATCGAGTTTCCAAAATTATTTACATACGGTACGATAGTTATCTTCCTTCGATTTTATCGTTTCATCCGCTGTGTATTAAATATACTTCTTCGATTTTTCTTCCTTCTCTTAATAAATTGGTCGTAGATGTTACGCACACGATAAAAACTGATTATTTTTTCCAGTCTTCCCAGCTCTTTCGTTTAACTAGATTATTTTCTAATTAAAATATCGTTTTCTGATTAAATCGAGTCACGTCAGAGAATCACGCGAGATTCGTCGCGTTACGATTTTGAATTTCGTGCCGAACGAATACACGGACGATGAACATTTAAAGTTATTCGTATGCTATAATTTGACTCATTGATTTAACGTTTTCGCGCTTAACGATCACGGTTATAAACAACACCGTAATTGCCAACACTTGTATTTTGCGATAGTTCATATTTTATGTTTATATTTAATATTCATAGATGCACGGGTATGACCGATAACAAATATTGATCTGCAGATGAGTATCGCTAGGTGTAAAAAAGACTGACGTTTATACGTCAGTCGCATCATGAGTTATTCATTATGTGTTTTGCGCAGGATTCTAACCTACGACCTTTGTTTGAAACGTAAAACACGTCGATTTTTTCGACTATCGAAGGACTTTGCAAAACTAATAAATTCAAAGCGTACAGTATTGGATAAAATTAATTAAAATTACAAGTTAAGTTAACTTAACGTTTCCAATTTTCTCATCTTCGCGTTGGTAGGCTGTTTTCTTCCGATATTCGTGATTAAATCGAATGGATCGCTCGTTTCAGAAAGTAACATCGCATCAAGAAGATGGAAGAATCGTAAAATCAAGCAAACGGCAGTTTGGAAACTACCGAGTTGGCAACTAAGTGATTGTGGATTTTGTCATTAAATGAAAACGGTAAATTCGCATTTATTTAATTGCCAACCCAACACTTATCCGGTGTTGGTCCTACTCAAATATTAGGTTGTCCGGAAGAGGTATTTCGCAAACGTATGTTTTACAACTGTGCACCTTTGTACAAACGGGAAACCGAGTCTGTGAAAATTTTTTTTTTATTTGGAGGTAGTTTACAATCAATTCTCATCGCGAATTATAAGTAAATTATTCTGGCATGGTACTATAACGCGAATAATAAATGATTATCGTATGCTTGATTCTAGCTGAATCTAACGTTTAAATCTACAGGGTACAGGTCTTCTTAGCCTGCGGATCTGATCCGTCGTGTCGAGTAATCGAGTAACTAGCGGGTTTTGGTAGTTGTTAATTCTTATGTTATATCTGTTACTGAATTTGGATATTTTTTCTTCAACTATAGATGTCTTAAGGTCGCCATGTATTGTTTCGTTGCTAACATATCAAGGTGCATCTATCAAGGATCTTGGAGTTCTCGATTGCAATCGTTGAAGAATTTCTTATTTTTTTTTTTTTTTTTTATTTGGTAGACTTTTTACAATAAATTCTCATTGAAAATTATAAGTAAATTATTCTGGCATGGTACTATAACGCGAATAATAAATGATTATCGTATGCTTGATTCTAGCTGAATCTAACGTTTAAATCTACAGGGTACAGGTCTTCTTAGTGTGCGGATCTGATCCGTCGTGTCGAGTAATCGAGTAACTAGCGGGTTTTGGTGGTTGTTAATTCTTACGTTGTATCTGTTACTGAATTTGGATATTTTTTCTTCAACCATAGGTGTCTTAAGGTCGCCATGTATTGTTTCGTTGCTAACATACCAAGGTGCATCTATCAAGGATCTTGCAGTTTTCGATTGCAATCGTTGAAGAATTTCTTATTTTTTTTTTTTATTTGGTAGACTTTTTACAATAAATTCTCATTGAGGATTATAAGTAAATTATTCTGGCATGGTACTATAACGCGAATAATAAATGATTATCGTGTGTTTGGTTTAAATCTACAGGGTAATGTCTTTTTAGCCTGCGGATCTGATCCGTCGTGTCGAGTAATCGAGTAACTAGCGGGTTTTGATGGTTGTTAATTCTTATGTTGTATCTGTTACTGAATTTGGATATTTTTTCTTCAACCATAGGTGTCTTAAGGTCGCGATGTATTGTTTCGTTGCTAACATATCAAGGTGCATCTATCAAGGATCTTGCAGTTTTCGATTGCAATCGTTGAAGAATTTCTTATTTTTTTTTTTTTTTATTTGGTAGACTTTTTACAATAAATTCTCATTGAAAATTATAAGTAAATTATTCTGGCATGGTACTATAACGCGAATAATAAATGATTATCGTATATTTGATTCTAACTGAATCTAATGTAACGCAAGTCTGTGAACTCTCGACAGAACAAAATGGATCGTACGTAATTCGACGAAATAATGTAAAACGAAAAACGTCGCGCGTCTATTATTTCCTGATAAAGGGAAAGAAACTTGTCTAACAACCTAATAATTGATACGACACGAATGAACGCGAGTAAGCGTAATAATCGGAGTATGGAAACGACATATGCATGCTTTGCAAAGGCAACCTAACTGAGACGTGTAAACAATTTGTTCCTCCATATCATAGACCTCAACGTCACGTGGTATGAGCAGTAAATAATAAATATTGAATGCAAAGAGCAAAAGACCGAATACAGACGTTAATGTGCGCAATATACGTAGAATAAAAAATTGAACGGCGATGTAAATTTTCTCTCTTCGTGCGTCGAATATATTTTGTTTAGAGTCTGTTTGTCGCGAATAGAGAAAAAAGAAAAATATATGATAAGCAATCGTATGTGCACCGAAAAAGTGAATTGGACAAGATACGATTGTCCGATATTGTAATATCAGTATTAGGATAAGACGGGCATGACTGGATAATATTTAACAGCAAATGGCAAATAGCAAATAGCAAATGGCAAATAGCAAATATAGCTGACTTTGAATATATGATTTATGTATGTGCAGTGTCCTCAGTTTTAAGAGTAGTTTTTTAACAGCAAGCCAAGTTACATTATTCATGACGTGAGAATTATTTTCCTATTTAGTATGTGAATGCTAATTTCCATCACAGTTGGCTGATTTATGTAGTTTAAAAGTCTGACATAATGTATACCTATATATATATATAATTTCCAATGTTGTTTTCCAAATAAAATTTTCTCTCCATTTAGAATTGTGACATTTTAAAATTGCTATTTTGCATTCGACCGTTGCGAAATAATTTGTTCGACCATTGATAAAATTTGAAATTTTTCGAAAACACCATTGCACGTATCTCTCGTTAACCTAACGACGCTATCCTGAGAAAAGACTCCATATCACGTAGGAAATTGATACGCGACTGAAATCGACTTTCTTTCGAAGAAATCCTCGAAACAAAGACGAAAGAAATTTTGACTCGTCGATAATAACAAGACCCTCGAATCTTATAGATCGATCGCGAAACACGTAACAGCGAAAGTAATCTCGCGCGTCGTTAAAAGATGTACCGAGGCTTTTTCAAAATTCTGTCGTAAGAATAATCTCACTGGACGATTGGTTTCGTCACGCTTAGCCAAGTTGCTGATTCGTTTGACCCAATTTATCGAGATATGTTCCGGCCGACTCGATACGAATTCGACACGCATAGTGTAAGATTTAGATGTGTACGGATCGTCGAAACCGATGCACGTTCGACGAATCGCGAGGACTCGTAAGGCCGCGCAGAGAGAAGAGAAAGAAAGGTGGGGCACGGCGAAGGGGGAAAATAAAATGAACGAACAGAGAAGCGCTCTTATTTGACCCCGGGCCCATTGCGCGAGTTAGCGGACCGCCGCGATCAGTTGGGGTCACGCAAGTCGCCACCCCAATTCACCTAATGGGGACAAATATCATAATTGCTGCTTCTTCTTCTTTGCTAAGCATCCAAATAAATTGATGCTTTCTTGCTTGTTCTCTTTTGCAGCGCCATGCTATGTATCCTCGAGTACCGTAACATCGATTTTGTCCCCTTAATCGTCACACGATCTACCTACCGTTCGAACAATCGTGATTTCCTTCCTTCGTTTGTATCGATCAACGAGAAACGATTATCCTTTCGTTCGAGATTTGACCGGAGGAAAATCTCGAACGAAAAGATCTTTATATTGCGTATCGTTATATTAAATACATAAAATTATATATACAAATCTAGTTTCTGTCTGCGACAAGAGATTCAAAGTACGAAACCTCCTGGAAACTGGTAATCTCAACCAAAAAGCGACTGGTAGAAAATTGTCCAACAAATACGAGACGCATCGGATTTTGTCATTTGACCGCTACGTAAGGTAAAGATCGATACACGCGTTCCATTCCATATTATTTTTTCGCATTATTATTTTTCTAATTACGTTTTACTAATTACCACTTATTAACCAGAAGACGACTCGACACGTAAATCGAATCTCGAGCGTCGATATCTTTCAAAGAAAAGCGAGATCCAGGTTACAAAAGGTGTTGGAACGCGTTACGAGACAAGCTTTTGAGGGCAAAGAGTTCCGCGGCAGCTTAAACCCGATGTGGGCGAACACCGTGCAGATATCCACTTGACCCGCGCCTCGACGGTATATTTATCTACCTAAGGTCTGTGGTGTCAACACGAGTCAACAGTGGTCAATAAGCGATCAAGTGACCTCGCAGCCTACGCCAATCTCCACGAATTTACGACATTTCTTACATAGCCGAGGAAAATCGGCTGTAAATTCGTCGATTTAGCGAATGATTTATGCCGGTTCGATGGCTGGGTTAAGCGAAAAATTGGATCGAATCGCAATTTCCGGCGAGATCGCGACGAGAACGCGATCCAGATGGAAAAGACGAATCCGTTTGCTCGAAGCGCACGGTTTCAACCAAACGACTTAACCTCGCGGCACAGTGTCAGCGGTTCACATTAATTCTGTCGAATTAATCGTAAGCGTCGTCGCAACGCGCAACCCTGCTCCATAGCACGGATTTATTGAATCAACCGGTCGAATGGTTCATTGGTTATGTCACCGACTAATTTCGTGTCTCCGTTCCACGCTATGGACTTTCTCGTTCATCGTTGCCATCGACGCGAGCGTAAGGAGACCGCGGCATGCATCGGTGTAGCCGCATTGCGAAAATCTCTGTACGTACGTACAGCGATAAGGAAAAATATTCGCACGGAAAAATTTCCTTCGACTCGCCGACTGTCACGATGATCGTCGCTGATTATCGCGTTACTATGCTTTTTATTATTAGCTAACAAATTTTAACACTTTGACTGGTCGCATATGACCAGCCACGGTTTCTCCTTTGACGCTACGGTGGTCATTGCTGATCAGAGCGCTTGAGCTTCTTACAATTGTAAAAATTGAACGAAAATTGACAGTCGGGGGATTTTGAATATAAATAGAAGATACTTTGACGTAAAAAGTGCTCCATTGAACGATTGAATATTTTTATTAGAACACGGATAAAAAAAAGAAAAAAGAAAAATGAGAACGAATCTTGCATCTAACGGTGTTAAAACACTGTGGCGTCCTGAGCGAAACACGTGATTTCGGCGTGGCAGTCAAAGCGTTACAAGAAGCGCGCCGATGCGATATAACATCTTGCGAAGATCGATCGGGCTAACGTATTTCGATCTATCGCGACTGCCAGGGCAAAATGTATAGAATTCGCGTAGCAGCCACCGCGTCAACGACAAAGCATTTTGTCCCTTAAAAATGATTTTCTAGAAGATGAGTCGATCGACGTAGATCAGAAGCTCAAAACAGAGATTTGTAAAAAAAAAGTACATTTTCAAATACGCGTTCTGTCCGTGTCGTGGATCGAACGACTTGAATTTTCTATTCGTAGACACAAGCGAGTTTATCGTTGATGATTCAACCTTTTTAGGCACATTTAGGCAAAAAGAAATCCAAAGCGATTCTCTTGTTTATAAATGTATTATGATGAAAGCGCCGCGTTAGGAGATTCACGTACATACGTAGAATAGATGTATTGATTTTAGAACTTACGTCGATTAAGCGCTTAAGGTCTTTGCGTCTTTTTTTACTGTTCGGCGCAACGTTCATAAAAATTCATAGATACATATTTATAGCGCAAGTTTCAAGAAACGAAGAGTATTGAAAATAAGAAAATTCTCGTAAATATGAAAAAAAAGAGCATAGGTGAACTTTTGAAGGATGAAAAAGGTATCGAACTACTTTGCAAACGTTTCGCGTTTGTACGCGATTGATTCTGCGGAGCGTAGCTGACATCGTACGAATCAAAGATGGTGAAATATTCGTTTCCATGAAACTAAGATGATACTGCAGATGTTTCGTTAAGTCAAGAGCGTCGAATTTGAAATAACAATATCATTTTTGAATTTGCGATCAAACACGTGTCGATCAATTATTCAATTAAGTTACTACCGAAGTTACGTGCCACAACGTTATCGTAGATACAGCGTCAAATAACGTTGTTCGAGTCGTTAGTTTACTGTTCTTATGAAAGTTACAACGTTTCGAGCTCGCGACCTGACAAGCTCCAAGCGTACTTCGTCGTTTCTCAAGGACGATTCGTTATTTTTCTCGCGTAAGAAAATCGATTACGTTTCCTTCTTGGACAAAAAAATAAGGCGCCAATCTACGCGCAACGTTTGAAAACGCGGAATGATAAAGCGATTTCGAACTGCGTAAGCATGGTCCTGAGGAACGTATCGCGGTAGGAGGAAAGACGCGGCTTTGATTTTTCACATCGGAGGTTCAAAATTATTACACGCCGCTGTCGATCGATTAAACGCTAATTTTACAATTCTGTCAGCGAAACAACGAGTTAAACAGAGAGACATTAATTCGTTATATCGACGATAACATCGATCGATCTATTTTGCAATAATATTCTCAGCCTGCTTCGAGATTTTTGACTTTTTGCGACTGACCGCGATGGATATTCTCGGCGATGTATCGAATTTATTTATCTCCAAGAGGTTGCTTGCAAAATAATTTTTTAGAAAAACATCTTCTTTAGTTTCGTATGTAAAGTTATACAGGGTATTCGACGATTTACCATATATACGAATTTTGCCCGCGTGTTTTATAATGTAAAAATGAGACTGAAGCGTGGTACAGCAAAAAGTCGATAAACATGTACGTCAATACTGTTTTGTCTTCGTTTAATGCATAACAAGATACAACGTAATGTTGTACAATTATGGTGTTAATGTAAGATGCATACGTTGTTACGTCCACTGTTTTTGTCCACGATTCTACCGTAAGACGACAAGCGTACACGCTGCTTCGTTTGATTTGTAAATTAAATCGCAAGAATCGCATTGCTTTCGATTATGTCGCGTTAAAACGCTATATTTCTTAATCGAAAAATCACATACTTGAAAATTAACGAGTAAACGTACTTAACGTTTTCCTTCTGTAGTCTTCGAACGTAGCGTACAACTTGCGCGAAACAAACGTACACGTTCTATGTTCGATCGATGGATTCGTTTCTCGAATCCGCGTGTCAGCCGTGCGTCGATAAAGCGTTAAATAAAGTTCCGTCGTTTCATAGTACTACGTCGATTAACTGCGATGCGACGTATAGCCGGCGCGGCAGAACGTTTAAACGTTTCCTCGATATTCATTAGGTAAACACGATATTACGGTATTGATGCAGGTCGTAATAGGTTGAAGTTTCTGCTGTTTTGCATAGTCGATCAGAGACACATGTAAGGTTTCGTGGAAGGGGAGCGAAGGTGGAGCACCGGAGGAGCACCTTGCGATGGAAGAGTCGCCGATCACAGCTGCGATTTCCCACGACCCCATCGCCAATTCATCAATGATTCAGCCAGAGAAGAACGACCGACGCGACGCGACGTTGCGATTGTCACGAAACCGTAACTCGTCGGAGTACGACTCTGCCAGTTTTTCTCTCAGCCGAGTCGTCGAAGGTAAAGGAACCTGTCACGGAACTTCAACCATAAACCACCACCGTCGTCGAGCGTTTTCCCTAACAAGAGGATACAAACTCCCTTTCGCGTGTACACCTGCATTGCTTGCTTATTGATCATTCGCTGCTCTACGCAGATATTTCCACATATCGTAGAAACACGAACACGATAAAACGAAGAAAGTACACGGTTCCGTCGATCTTTCCATGTTTCCATAAAGGAAAAAACAAACGATATCTTTTGCCTTTTTTTTTTGGTCGATCCTTTACGATCGTGTCATCGTAGGTTGTCAGCGACTCGACTAAAAGATTATAAATCGATTTGTTCGACAAATTCGAACAATTGCGAAGGAAGAAGAATTGCTGCAACGACGCGATCCTAAACATCGCGATTCAACGATTCAACGACCGTAAAATCCTTATCTGGTCGATTTTGTGGCAACGTTTTCGAAAGATTCCCTTCGTGACACGTAACGACGGTAACCGTAAGGAATAGGAAGGAACATTCCTAACCTCGGAATTCGTGGCACGACGTAATACGGTGCCTTGACACTTGTGATCAACGAGCCTTAAACTAAATAGATTAATGCGACAGATATGGTCGCGTTCGGTAATCTTAGCGGACAGTGAGAAAGTCAACGATTAGACGAGAACGTCGCACCGTTGCTCGAAACGAAAGACGAGGAAGGAGTAGGCGAAAAGGAAGAAAAAAGGACACCACGTAAGTCGTTGGGAGATCGGTTATTCGGTGAAGAAGTTAATCTCGGCGTCCGCTTGTTCCTCGGTTGCCCTCTCTTGGTTCCTTCTGTCCTCTCGGATGGAATGCGCGCGTACGAATCGTTTCGCAGGACTTCGAAGAGATTCTCGCGTGATAGACATTGGTCCGACCTGGACCGACCGGCACCGGCTTGGACCGGATTTCTTCTCCCTTGTTGCGTAGGAGTGTTTCAACTACACACCGCGTCGTTTCAATCGCACAAGGCATGATTCGTCCGTTAATGGAAATCGCTGCTCCTCTTATCACGCCGATTCTCTCGTGGATGTAATTCCGCGGACGAGTGCTCTTAACGCCAGCTTATCAATCTGTATCTGCTTGGATAAAGCTGCGCTGCTAGACACTTCCGCCCGATTGTTTCCGCATTTCTCATCACCTCACAAGCTGTAGAGCTACGTCGCTCATTGATCTACGGTGGTTCGTGAAACAATTCGAACGCTTATCGCGTAACATTTTTCTATTTCTTCTTTTTTTTTTTTTTTTTTTACTTTACGTCGTATTACGTAATTTTTAAAAATTTGTCTTATTTATTTGTTTCTTCGATTTGATTAAATCGAAATAACAAATAACGGCCATCGTAATAACAAAATTATTGCACATTTACGTTTGTTGCGAATGTACGTTTAGTAAGATGTTAGTATATATACGCGACGATTATGCGATATATAATAGCAATAACGATTATGAAAAACTCCAACAAATATAAATATAAACATCGTTAGAGATCCTACAACCTGATATTAAGAACAGCTTGTCGAGGTACGCGAACCGGTTGAGCTCGGTAGGCGAATAGAAAAGAAATCCAGTTCTCAGCTTTATTCTCAATTACATCTGCCGGTGCAACCGAGGGGTCGCATTCCCATATTAGCTGATCATCGATATTTCGGAAGCAGCTTATCCGTAGTGGCCGTCAGGATTCGCACAACTCTATCTGAACATCTTAATACCGGAATTCTTGGATATGCATTGAATGGTTGCAAGCGGGTGAAATAGCGTGTAAACACGAGCAGTGGTCGATTCTTCGTTTATCCTCGATCCTTTCAGGTTTCCCTAGCTCTGCCTGCGGAGCGTGACCGTGGATACCCACACACGCCACTCGATGTATCAATGCCATCGATGCGACAATCCAAATATTTGCTAGCGAGATTAGCCACTCTTCGTGGACCACGTCGTTTCCTGTTACTATTTTTCCCCCGTTCTCGACGTCTCTGCCAACGTGTCTTCGGCATCTGTCTCGAACGCGCTCTCTCGTTCTTCCTATCTCAACCATCCCCTCCTCGTTCCAGCTTTTATTTTTCCAACTACCAACTTCTAGTTAATTTTGTCATAGATATTTTCAGTACGTCGCTCTCGATTACGCTCGGTTTCTACTTTCGTAGATTCGTAGACCAAATTCGTTTGCTTTTAGCCTGTCTCCGATCGGATGAACAAAGAGTCGAGGAAATATTCGTATTTGTACTAGACCGCGATTGTACTATAATCGGCGAATAAACGATTACGTTGGTTATTTAAAAAAAGGTTCGATATTCCACGCCCATGTACCTTTAACGAAAATATTGCTACGATAAAGTAAAAATATACAAAGGTACGCGTTTTATTTTCGAACACACAGTCGGCTTATCTTTATTGTCCACAAACGTAATAGATTTACGCTACACAATAAAATATATACACGACATCGTTTTGAAAACGTTGCGAGAGATTTTGGTGATTGGGAAATTTCGTCGATCGAATTTTTCATGGCTCGTTGATGGATAACCGAGCCGAAACGAACAACGAATATTTCATTCGATCGTCGTTTCACAACGATCAAATGGTATTCGTAACGAGGACGTACATTTTCCATGTGTACGTTTCATTCCTGTCACATCCTCGTTGAAGAACGGTTCCGGTGCAGAGAGTGTTCACACACAGAGAGCCGGTTTCTCCGTCGAACTCTTTACCGATTACCGAGATAATGGCCACGGCAATCTCAAGGGGCGATCTTATTGCGCGTTAAAGCCGAACAACGACCAGGTGGTTTCTCGGTACACCTTCAAAAGATCCTTCCTCTTCCTCTTCGGTGCCGGAGAACCTTGGCTGATCCTCGACGTTCAGCGGCTAAAACGATTTAACGAAGGTGAAAAAACGCGCGAGTCAAAAGCCCGTGAAACCAACGTTTCTTCGTCGTTTTCGGACGCAATGGATCAAGAAGGATTGCCACGGAACCTCGAGAATCTCCTTGAAGCTTTTACTCGTCAAAGAAACCTGCCGTTCGGTTGCCGCAAACACTTATTTATTGACACAAACGTCATCGAAAACATTTGCGAATATTTTCCTACGAAATAAACGATCCTCGAGCGGTCGTCGAACGTTTGAAAAAAAGAAAAGACCTGTTATTTTTGCAAAATTCGGTCTCCTTTGTGTCCGCGACAAAACACGGCGGTACTTTAGATGACAGAATTGCGGACCGTTCGATTTAAAAATACAACGAAATTATATGGAAGATAGAACGACGAATAGAAAATAGCAGAAAAGTACAACAATACAAATATTATTTTTATTCGGTTTAGAGCGAAAGAAAGTAGAAGACGGTCGTAAAGTTAGATTTTACGCGGCCGTCGACCGTCCGCGTTTGCTCCGTGTCTGCTCAATGGTATAAATTCATTTAACGGTAGACGCGCGTATTTATTGGAACTTCCTTGTACGCGACATCGAGTTTCATTCTTTTTCGCAAAGTACTACATCAACGGTAACAAATACGAAAGTATTATTCATCGCGAGACCTAAGCCTAACGAATGGCAGCTAAGCGTAAGCAAGTACTTGTTATGTACTATTATAAAGTTTAATCCTATTACCGTAGAAGCAGCATCGAAAGTGACGAATTTCTTCCACTTTTACGCGCGATCGAGCAGACAGAGTCGCCGGCCGTTCGATCTTTTTTGCGAACGAAAAGCGGTTTCGAGTTGGCTAGAGAACGCATTCGCCGCAGGACGTTGCTTTGGCCGGCGAAGGGACGAGACCAAATCGGATACACGTAATCGTTCCTTAGTCGACATCAGCAGCTGTCACTGTTTGTTGGTTTGCGCTGGGGATTACTTGAAAATAGATCGTAGGGAGACCACGCTGAAACCCAACACCATACGTAATCCGTATGAATGATTACGCTTAGATGCATCCTCGGTATGCGTGTCAACGTGGATTAAAAATGTTTATCGCACAGTTCCGCTTAATATCTAAAACGTATACGGTGATCGACGAATGTATTACGACGCTTACTGGAAAAAACTTTTATAGGCAGATCGAGCGTGCTACACGGAATTTCTTACGACTCGTCCATTAGCGCTCTTACCAGACACGACTATCCTACTTTCTAAGCTACGTCCGTGTCTTACGGTTCTATCAAACTACGTAAACGCTACTGTTTTTTTACACGAATTTAGTTATCACGAATCGATCACGAATCGATCACGTATAAGAATTCTGTTTGGAAGACCAGGAAATCGTATTTCAAGCTGTTTCGAGAACGAATAACGTTGGAATTCGATGGAGAAGAAGAGACGAAAGGACAGATGCTTAAACCTTCGGTAAATGTAAAGCAAACTACGTACGAGTAGTATCGACGAGAGAGAATCTTGTCTATAAAAATATATCGAAATGTTGCGAAAAATGCGAAAAGCGAAAAATGACCAACCGTCGACTACAAGTTCGTAATATTTTACATCGATGCGGCCAATCGTAAAAATTCATAAAAGATTCACAAAGGATTCGCAAGCAAAGGTGTGATATTTACGAACAGTTGCCTTCGACCGGAGATGAAAATGACAGGATGCGATCAAATTTCGAATCAGTTGGCCCTATCTTTGTCTCGTAGACTTCTTCACTGTCGATCTCGAAGGGTTAAGCATGTACCTTGGGACATCCCTCTTGTCCCTCTGTACTTACCCCGCCTTCGGAGGGTTAGCTTCCGTTTCCGGATTGGCACGTGAATCGTGAGGACCTTGAAGAGGGTATACGTTGTCGTGGTACCACTTAGGCACGTGGTGTCGCATGAAAGACCGTCAGAGATTCAATATGGCTCCATTATAGATCCACTCCTCCGACACTACTCCTTCAGGAACACCAAGGGAGGCCTCTTACCCTTCGACTTGTTTCGAGTTTTACAAAAATCCCGTACCATCGAGCAACGATCTTTGCATTTAATACTTAATCTTTGCGGTTGAAATTAGTTTACTTTTATAATAAGACGATAAGAAGGACGCGTAGTAGAACCTCGAGAACGTATCCTGATTAATAGGGGAATAAAAAACGCATTTTCTTTTGTTTTGTAATTTTATATTCCTCGTTATTTTATATTTCAATACGATAGAAACAATTGCAAGGAATAAGACGCGACATTACACACATTACGTATTTTGTATTATATTTGAGAAACTTTTATCGTACTTTGGTCTTTCTGATAAATAATAACCGATACTTGTATTCGATATTTCGAAGACGCACGCTTTGAAACGCAAATTCTCCTAAGGCTTTGTTAATATTTGATATCCTTACGTTCTCTGCTAATCACCCTCGATCCTCGTTTAAAGTCTTAATTCCTCGACGACACGTGTTCGCCAAAGGGACAGATATTTTTCTTGCACACGTGTCGCAGAAACTGGCATTTCGAACATTACCTGAAAAAATAATAGCAGAGCTAATTATGTAGATCCTGTCGTTGTACCGTGTGTCGTGGGAGCACAACAATACGGTTAAACCAAGAGTCGGCTGCCTTATCAAAATACTCGAACAGAGAAACGTACCAAGAGCACGTACATACCACGTGTTGTCCAATCGTGAGTTCTAGCCTGGCTAAACTTTGATATTGTGTTTCGAAAGATCACGTACCGATAATATTATTATTTTATTACTATTATTATTGTCGTTGTCGTCGTTCACGAGCACACAACTCTTCGATACACAATTCGGTTACGAGTTTTCTCGTACTCTTTCGTTACGACAGCCGAATAAAAGGAATTATTAGAAAACACATGGGAAGGCGGACGAAAATCGATGTTATCGTGTTTACAAAATCGGTTGGACGTTGACGTAGAAAGAAAAGAGGGAATCGAAGGGACGCTTTAATTTGTCGTCGATTCGTAAGTAATAAGACGGGAAGAAGGAGTGGAAAAAAATGAAATGTATCCGGACGATACGATTAAGTTCGAACCCCCGGTGGACGTGAACCGACACCTGGCCCAATGGTGAACACCGAACAGTGAACACAAGACGCTGCGGGACACGAGCAGGAGGCTGGCCACGTAATGAGCATCTCTGTCGTCGTAAAATTTCTTCTTTCAACGCGGTGAAATTATACGATCGATTAAAAGTTTCGAAAAGTCTCGCCAGGCAATTAAGAATCACCGGCAAGGTGCAGCTGATATCCCGGCAGGTCTTCACACCATCATTCCTGGTAGTACGCATTAAATTCAACTGTTTTTCGTGGTTTTATTCTACTAGTTTATCACGAGTAACGCGTAATTTCGTTCGGTGAATATTTAACGCGGCAGCTAGTTATCATCCGCCGTTAACGTTACGCTTGCTATCGATAGAAGAAAAAAGAATCCGCGAATAATCACGCTCTCGTTAATTAAAGGATCTGCTTATTAGGAGTTGCGAAACGCCGACGTTAGGTGCCTCGGAAAATATTCCAGATATATTTCGTTGTCGTCGATTTATTAAATTATCTTGTTATATGTAATATAAATGACGATTATATATAATATAATAGAATAGAAATGACAATGTAAAATTTCTCGCACCACCTTTATTTCCGTACAATTTATCACGACTATTCTATGATAAACGCGAGCCTTGTAAATAAAAAATAATATCGGTTAAATGGTCCGAGATATTCTCGTTTATTCGTATACGCTCGCTGTATGTCCTACGCGTATTTATGCGCGCGTATATCGCTTGTATTTTCTATACGATTCTAGCGAATAGTAAATTATTTATAATTGAGCCGTTGAAAATATCGAAGGATTTCGTAGTGCATTCTAATGGGATTAACGTGCCATATTTATAGAGTCCGATAGCGAATAGTGTCGGTAATTCGCTCGGTCATTAATCGTGCGGTCAGGATCCGGCATAATTGCGTTTTCAGTGGAATTGCGCTCGTGCAACTTAATTGCGCCACGGTGGAACTGCACGCGGGAATCCACCGGATGCTGTTCCGTCTCCGAGAAAAATGTGGTGACCGCGGGAGCCACGCGGAGGATCGAGATCCGCTAGTCATGCGTTCTAATTAAGATCTCACGGATCAGGCACACGCGATCGCGCACCAGTCCCGCTCTACCCTACGATTCATCCCTCTTAATAATAATTTCGCGTTCGAAGCGTCGCTATTTACAATTCGAACACCCACCGTTGTTTATATCTTTCGTTTCATCGCGTTCGATTCCAAGTACTGCACGGAAAGCTGCGCGAAAGACGGAAGTTCTTCTTCGAAAGCGTACGGCTGCAAACTTAGGCAGAGACTTTATACTTTTCGTTTCGCGCTTTGTAGTTTCCACGCTATCCTTATTTTTTTATCTTTTACTCTATGCGCGTTAGCGTTGATCTATAGATGCAACTAGGAAAACGTAACGTAAGCAGAGATTTATTTCGAGTACTGTGCTCGTTCTGTGCGTTTTTGCAATTTTTAATTCTTTATAAATTCATAAATTGTCCATAAATAACAGATATCCTTTTCAAACGGAACGTTTTCGCCGAGTAGAGCGTCTTTCGTTAACATCGAGGACCTCTCGTCTTACATTCGTCTCGATTCTTCCCGTTTCTGAATCTCGAGCTTCTTATCGGCACTGCGATATGGCCAATTTTGCGGTCGACGTTTCTTTTAAAAAGCATATACTTTGGATCTAAGCGTATGTTACGATCTTGTTCGAACGAACGGAACAAACGCGACATACGCTTCGTCGATGGCTATCGAAGTGCAACGTTAAAAACGTAGAATATTTTCCTACGGCTAACGAATAATAGGAAACGCGTTAACCTCTCAAGCTAACCAGTGAGAAAAGCACAATTCTGTTTCTCGGCTATATAACGCTATGTCCTATTGTAATTCTAACGTTGTATCTTGATAATAAAATGCAAAACGGAAGATACGAAGCGATAGAAAACAGCTATTCTTCCAAATGCGAAGAAACGTAATTGTCTACTGGCATAAAAAACAATCGGTTGGCTCTGACAGCGTGTGGATTATTATTTCAACCGATACGTATCAATTGAACCGAATTAAGGAAATCGTCTTTAAGGAACGAAGCTGTAAAACTTTCGATTTCGCCAATCGTGATATTTCAAAAGTATAATACGCCCGAACGTGAGAATACTTAGAGGTCACTAATCGATATCGCTGACGAAGGCCGTCAATTTGCCAGACTTCGCAAACTTACGGCTAGTCGGTACGGAGCAACGGAGAAGAGAAAATGCTGACAGAAAGAGAAACTGCGGGATAAAGAAAGAAAAAAGGCTGGGGGGGGGGGAGAGAGAGTGGAGCGGAGTAGCAAGACGAAAAGGCCATTTCTGCGAGAGCCAATTACGATCCGACTTGGCGTGTAAAGGGCAATCCTATTTGCATAACGCGTCGCGCGAGTTACCGCCACGTGAGCACGATATCTCCATTACACGCGTCCTCTGCTTCATCCTTTTTTCCACGCTCTTCCTCTTTTACTTTCTTCCTCGGCTGCCGTAGATCAAGTCCCGCTGCGCTTTTCGACTCACTGATTATTTATCGAAACCGGTGAGTCCGCAGCGGTCTACATAGTAATATTCGGCTGAACGGAAAAGTTCGACGAGGACGTTTCACAGGTACCTGGCTGCTTCTGCACTCGAACGACTTAATCGACTACGTGTTTCTATTAATTAATGCCGGATCTCGGTAGATTTCTTCTTCGAGCGGAAGAAAAACGTAGCGCGAGATAACGAGATATTTTATAGGAAAGTCGTCCTCTTGATTTTGAAAATAAGCGCCAAAGAGTGACGTTGTTTCGTGTGTCAAAATCAAGCAAAACAGATACATTAGATTTTGATGTTATTTCGAAGTTTTTTAAGAAACGATGTTTCTAACGTTTCTGTTGAAAATTTCTGTTCCGTGAAACAGAGGCCAACTATGTTGTAACGATATTTGCTGTCAGAATTATTCTCATTTCCATTAAATTCGAACGATTATCGTCCAAGTACGATTCATGCTGCCTGTTTCAGCTTGCAACAGAAATCTGTATTTTTGGCACGGTTAATACGATACGTGGCGCTAAAATTGTAACGCGACGATTGAAATCAGAAAGATACAGTTATTATTATATTGTGAAAAAAAAAAAAATAGAAAAATAACAGAAGATAATAATACACATGGTTAATAAAATACACGGAATTTCCTATTTTTATTTCTCGTTCAAAATTAACGTTTCGAAGAGTTCGCTAAATATTGATCGAGGTATTTATTCTACTTCTTCGTAATTTTTTCACATTTTTTAAATGTTGTCTAACAAAGTTTTGTTTACGGATAGCGACAAACACAGCTCTTACTTACTGTGATCGTCTTCTTTTTCCGATTCTCAAGCCCGTTCTTCGCGACGGGAGGTCATCAAGGACCCCATTTCTTATGACGTCATTTATTCTCGATCCTCGGCCCATACGAGTCCACGCAGGCCAGCGACGTTCGCGTGTAGATCCCTGCTAATTGCAAACAGATTTATTGGCCCAGGGATTCTCTTGGAATTTAATACGATTCTTCGTTGCTCCACGCCGAACGATCGCCAATCGTTTCGACGAATCGTTTGCTTTCTTAGCGAATTGCCTTTCCGCCTTCTTCTCGCAACCGTTTTATTACTATTTACATCATTAAAAAGTTTAAACAACACGAGAAAACAATCCGCGAGTTTCGTACACTCTGAATTATCAAGTACGCGTCGTGTAATCGTTTTGCGCGAGTATTCTGTACCGTCTTCGACTAGACTGCGAATTTTTATGCAATTTCATATTTTTGTCAACACGACCAAGGAACCTACGATGATTTGTCTCGCCCATTAAATACCGTAACAAGTACTTCAATTTGAATATTTTTCATGCTTTTCCATGTTACACGCGTTTTACATATTTTTGCAAATTTTAACATTTTCATAAATGCGAAAAAGTCCGCGGTTTAATAACAGCAAAATATATTTCATGGAAATGTCGATGATACGATACAGAAAAATATAATTTAAAATAATAATTACAAGAATGATATGTACAAAAAAAAAAAAAAAAGAAAGGAAGATTTTCAAGAACATTTGTGAATAATTCCTGGTGTTTTTTCTTGGCGAACGATGAAACTTTCCGTGTGTTTCTTTTAATATTTCGACGATAATAAACAATAGTTCAGAAGCTTTTCTCTAGCGTTACGTATACAGCGTATAGCGCAACGTAATGTAATACGTTTTTATCGGTCCGCGTACATTTACCGATATAACGTTACGTAATAATACCGTTTGCCATACAGTTCGATATAAAAATGTAAAACTGTAACAACGTTTACAATCGCGATAATTAATAATCAACGGAAAGAGAAACATTTTTTTAACACGTAAAAAGAGAAATTGCACGCAAAATACCGTTATTTTAACACTAAAATTACCACACCAGTCAAATTGATTGGTTTTACAATTTTATTTTAAAGTTCATACTTCGCGTTATATTTTTTCCTCAATGATGTAACGACTTTTGCAACGATAACTAAAAGAATAATATAATGAATTTTATTTTTGTTTGAAAATAATTTTGTATCAAGGCTATTTATACCAATATCAATGAAAATGACTTTGACACTTGTCAAAGCGTAAAAGGATCTTGCGATCTGTTTATCGAACCCCAATTAACCAGTTTTTTCCTTTTGTACAACTTTGCACAGGTTTTCACAATTTTTACCGCGTATCGTTCGATACGACGATATCAGTTATCGATCGCTAAATCGCTAGATGTTAACGCTAAAAATACCACACGAATCAAAACGACTGGTTCGACAATTTTATGAATATGTCGACCCTCGTTTAGGGATCATGATCCTAGATTGATTAATAATACCAAAAATATAGTAAAAATGTAACATGGAATTGCTTCTGTAAGAAAGTAATAAATCAATAAATATAAAAATATTCTATCATTAATAGAGTAGATAAGATTTAGTTAGATAGATACAAGGGAGGAGGCAATAAGGCGATAACGCCATAAGAAGGAAAAAATGTAAAAAACGTGATTGGGCAAAAAAAGATGTAAAACGGAAAACTCGTTCAAAGCCGAAAGGCACGGGCTAAGTAAAAATAATATAAAAATAAAAAATAATAATATTCTATTATTACGTATTTTTTAGAGATCAGTCATTTCCACTGGTTTTGGTGAAAATTGCTTCGCGTTAACTATCTTTAACTAGCTTTAGCGTAAAATTCTAATATAAATATCGAAGCTTACGCGAATTTGCTTAAACGAACTTACGCTACTCGAGAACAAAATGCTTGTTTATTCTTCCGGTAAAAATATTCTCGAAGATCGTGTCAAGACTTTGTCGGAAATCGCGCAACTGGCATTACAGATTTTTATCGTAATTAAAGATTTGCAGGTACGTACTTGTGTACTCACGTCCGGTTAGAGGCTGTTAAAGTTAGTTTATCGGTGGAAAGAGTGAGGGAAGAGAGCACGCGAGGCGAAGAATATCAGTGGGGATATTAAATGGAGCTAGAAGAGCGTGGTAGACTAACGCGAGAGAAGGAAAGATCGCGGGAAGAACAGAGACAAAAGGAAAAGAAGAGAAAGAAAGGCGAGCATTAACGTCTTTGATGTGCCGCAAAGTCGAAGATGGGTCTTCTCATACCCCGAAGGCTCATGGCTTGTCACTCAAGTTCTACGCGGATGAACCATCGAACTGTACACCTTCCAAGATTTCGTTCGCTCCAACTTTTACTCATCGCCTACCTGCTATTCTAATTCGTAAGCGTATCCATTTATAAATCGATTCCCGTTTAATGGTATTAAGATGACATTCTGTGACAGCTATGATTATAGGATGACTGTGATATTCCATTCGACAAAATTAAGTCGACAAACTTTGATACAAGTTCAAGATCGAGAGCATCGAACGTACCTGTTGTCGCGTACGTGAGATTTTGACAGAAGTTTCCGTCGCTAAACGCGTATGACGAGTCGTTCTTTGATTTATAATCGAATTATAATCGAATGGATAATCGAATCGTCATAGAATCATAGGCTACGGGTGAAATCGATTTTGTTAACTTGAGATTTAGCGAAAGGAGCGATCGAAAGGCTGGTTGGATTACGATGCACGTTGATCCCGTAGATAGGACCCTGTAATATAGTAGAAGTAAATTCGTAGTGGTTGAAACGTTTGTAAAAGCAGGAAACGAGGGTTAGGCTTTTAGAGGGAGCAGGTAACACGATGATAATTGGGTCGTAATAAATTAATTCGCTGACAAAGCCTGCGGGGCCAAAACAACGAACGGTGCAGCAACAGGGACACGAGGTTTCAATAGAGTCTGCTGGCATAAAACTTTGGTTTACGTTGCCTCGAAGAGAAACCGCGGCCAAATGAGTTAGCTCGTAAACGACGGAGCAACGAGGACGGAGCGAAAGAGCGTCGGAAGGCGAAGGAGGAATGGGGAAGAGCAAGAGGAGGAAAGATATAGTGAAAAGCAAAGAACCTCGTAGCCTCCATCTTCTTGAAGAGACTCGTTGGTTCAGGCGAAGGCTGAAAGCTGAAAAGACGTCGGGCGCGGCACGGGTCTCCTTCATCAGGGATATAAGGTTACTTGTGGGAAAGATGCCTACGTTTTATTATGGCTTGTTTTGAGCTCTACCAACTCTTTGGTACTATAATTACGCGGTTATTGATAAGTCGATCAGGTTACCGTCGTGCGAACCTCTCTTCTAACGCGCACAATGTTCCCTCTAAGCGTTCCTTGCTTCATCGCCGGAACAATGAGAGCCAGGACGTCGTCCTACAGCCGGATGATCGTCGCTGGATACCTCTCCTCGCTCTTTTTTTCTTTTTCTTGCTTTTCGACTCAACTGCACTTCGTAGGAATTTCATCCTTAAAGAACTTCCTTCTCGGAGCGTTAAAAGAGATACCACCTGTTTCTCCTTTTCTTCTTTTCCTTTTCCTTTCTTTCTTTTTTCACTTACATCCATTTAAACTAATTCCAGAAGAGACGCACGTCCAAGTCCGTGATCTTTCTTTTGTTTCGCGCGAGTCGAGAACGTCACTTTATAGATACCCGATTGCCCGTGTAGAAAGAAAAAGAAACGAAACGTTACGATGTTTTTGCAAACTCTAAAAATCACTCGTGTTATTCGATCGATATTTAAGGTCCTCGAGATTCTGTGCCGGCACTCGACAACAAATACCGCCACTAGACATTAACTATAATCGGACGACGATAGCGTAGTGATTAGCGCCTTTGGTTACAACGTGTTCAGGACTTCTCGGGTTCGAATCCCGGTGCTCCGTAATCCAATATTTTTCTTCCACGACACAATAATTAGAAAGTAAATACAATAGACAACATCACAGCCAACTACTGCAACAACAACAACTATCACGGACATAGTCCGCCACAATTTTAATATATGCAACAATATACGTCGAGCCTGTACCACGATGTAGAGAATCCTGAAACATCGACCATATAACACTGGGACACCGTCTCAACCGTTCCTTGGTAAATATTGTCTGGCACGTTTCGTACTAATTTTTCTCTAATTCTCGCGTGAATTCTTATCGATAAATGGACCAGTGTTGCCAACAAATTGAAACGAAAATGCAACGTATCTTACAAAGGATCGGGCTGCCTTTAGCGTGAGAAGGAACTCGTCGTACGGATAGAAACGAGTTATCGTGTTCGTCCATCTACATACGTAAGCTACTCAAAGTGACTACTCATCTTCCTCTTTGAATATTCTATCGTGAATACTTGATCATACAATGATCATAATAGCTTTTTTTTCTAGTTAGTTCGTCTGTAATAGATCGGAACGATATAAGAAACGTAGTTAATAACGCGCGTACATAAATATGTCAATAACAAATACTGTTCCACGATTTATTAATATTTATACGAGTGTTAAATACCAATTTAAATTCTAATTGATCGATTGTTAGATTTTCTAGACTTTTGTGCCGTGCATGTATCGAATTTGAAATTGTTGACCGTTCGTAACAAATTATTGTTCAAATGTCATCGTTATATTCGTAGTTGTGCAATTTATAGTCGCGTAATTCCGTTAACCGCAAAAGCTAAAAAGATTTTACAACGTCGGTTGCTTCTAATGGAATTGCAGCAACAGCTCAGAATCTGCGATCTTAGAAATGTTGCTCAAAAATGATGGATGTTCGTGTCACGAAGATGACACAGAGATATGCATTTCGATTACTATTTCAATCTGATCAGAAGTATGCAATAACTATGCAGTTAGATGGCTTCACAGCTAAACATTCCGAAGATGCCTCACGGAACAGGCAGCTGCTCTACTATCGAATTAAAAAATTAAAGAACTATTACTTGAACATTTTTTTACTTCGATCATCCTATCGTATCTATATATGTATCTGTATATTCTTTATTTCTTTAAATTACAAGCCTCCGATTCTACAGCGTTTTACATCGACTTTTTAACGTTCGATATTTTGAACGTTATAAAATAATACCGTCGAATCTCGTGACAATGAGATCGAAATAGAAGAATTCCGGATATGGCATTAAAGATTCGCGAGAAGAAAAAAGGTTATTTTCGTTTATAATAAACGATCGTTGAAAAAATATTTGATAAAAACATCCAATTTATTCGTTAAATATAGATCGAGTAGTCGCTACTCTTTCGATATTTAGAAAACGTGGAAATGCCTGGGTAGAGCAAGGAGTAATATCGCTTACAAATTAGAACGAAGGTTAACGATAAATAAAATTTTGGACACTCGAAGCGAAAGTCCTTTGTTTGATCAGAGCAGGTAGCAGGTCTTCAGGTAGATCGCTGTGTGCACCCTTGTTCGTCATAAATCAATGTCTGTTTGTAAAATTAATTCAATAGGATCAATGTTTTGGCAGTTGGTTTCGCTTACAAATTGCCTAGATAACGTAACAAATCAAAACTTATCGTCCACCAAAATGAAAACGATGCGATCATCTTTCGTGTATCGATTATCGAGTTACCAACGTACGCTTTAGTTTTCCATATTCTTCGAATCAAATGACCGCTAATGAGAAAAAAAGATAAGTATTCAAATTTAAGAATAAGCGTAATTAGGCTCAATCGATAAAATAATTATTCGAGAAAATCATGCGAAGCAGTACAAATTCGTTATTCGCGCGTCGACGCGCTAATTGGAAGACTATTTGAAAATTTCTTGAAACATAAAAATTATCGTAGAAAATATATTTTACGATAATTACAAGATTCCATCGATAAAGCGCAAAAGAAAAAATGATCTTAGTTGACCGATCGATTAGCAGATATTTTTCTTATCGTAAATCTCGCTCGAGAGATGTTAATTACATTTCATTTGCTCGAAAAGACACTAAATACACATTAACTCGATAGAATACGATTATATGAAATTAAATAACAGCGATCGATAACCATAGGGATTTAAGAGAAAGCAACGACCTGGAAAGGTATAGAATAGACGGAGAACCGTCGAAATAAAAGGACGAGAGTCGTAGAAGTGAATTGTCAAGATGAAGATGAAGAAACGAGGCTCCTCTGGCCTGTTTCCGGCAGTAGGCTCGATACGAAACGGTTTCCAAACGAAATGATCATCAGTCACCTGGCAGCCGATTTTGCTCCCGATAAATTCATAAACTCGTGCAACGTACATGTCGACAAGAAGACTAGAACTCGACGATGCCACCCGCTGTCCACCATCTACGAACACGATCTATGGTATCTAGATACAAAAGTAGCGAGCTGTCTCTGTCGGAGAAAGTACACCAGCCCCTGTCACATTTTCACCTCTCTTCCGATTTATTTATACATCTTAAAACACTTTTCTTAATTTCGTGGCAAAATTAATTGGCGAACTTGTACTAACGGCTGTCTTAATATTCGGCTGAAACGTCCTATTTGAATATTTCGATTGCGTTTAGCATTTTTATTACCTTCCAGTGATGAAAGATTTAGTTCTTAATAATTGTAACAGATAAAGCGGCTCGTCTTACGGATTAGAAGGTCGACAAAGAAAGAAAAATCGACAACCTTTGTTTTCCAATCTTGTAATCTGTATATCGATCAACGATTTACGAATATTCTACTTATTTTCAAAGGAAGAAATATTTCACAGGTGGTAAAGTATTTTGTCGCGGATTAACGCGCTCGTTGAAGCTATAAGTAAAAAGTAATACTCTTCAGCGAGTACCGAGTAGTTTGCATGCCAGTGAATGTTTTAAAAAATTCCACGCGTTACTCGATTATAATTAATATAAATATTGCAATCAAAATTATATTACTTCCGAGATGAATAAAGATTGTTTTGGATGACTCTAATATTATTATTTACGCGTCATTGTAGAGTTTAAAATCTGACGCTTAAAAACATGCAAGTCGAGGTACGATGAGAATAAGTTGGAGTTGCCGGTATCCGCAATTAAAAGTCAAAGTGTTAAGAGTTACGCAACTAATAATCGCGCGTTTCCATTAAATAATTAACTGAAATCAAATAATTTTTACAGTTTATTTGCTGGATAATTTCTCAAAATATCTGAACGAAAAGCATTATTCGATCAAACGTTCAAACAGAAATACAAAAAATGTTTCACTCGACGCGGCAAAGAATTTTGTATAAAAAGATATTCGCATAATATTGACATCAAGTTTAGCACGCACGTGCATCACCTGTACGCCAAAGAAGCTTTTGTAACGCGCATTTCTTAAGGTGCATTCGATCCCGACCATACAAAGCGTTAACACGCGAACCACGTCTAAAAAGAGCGAGTAGCGAACGAACGATCGGCACCTTTGACACCTAGCCTCATAGATGTTCATCGAAGCAAAGCGCTGCTTTCAGAATATCGTTCCATTTTCATCTTTCGGTCCTCCGTATGCCGCGATCTTCCTCAACTTTGCAACATCTACCAAATCGATGCAACGTTCGACACGAGTCGATCGTTTTTCTACGATCCAACTAAACGTGTACTTATTACGCCGCGATGAGAAGAAACGCAACTGTGAACTTTCAGACAATCTAAATCCCTCGTCCCTTTCTACGATTCTCATTGTATTAGGTTGTCCGAAAAGTGTCTTTCTTTCGCAAACGTGTTTCTTACAACGATGTACCTTCGTACAAACGTGAAACCAAGTCCGTGAAATGTAACAAAATGTAGCAAAGTTCGACGAAATAATATAAAACAAAACAAGTGGCGCGTCTGTTATTTCCTGATAAAACGAAAGAAACTTTTCGGACAACCTAGTACGTTCTATTCGCATTGAAAGTGTTTACACGACTACTGTGAAGAATTAAGCGAGCGATTATGTCTCGTGAAACGAGTGGAAAGAGAGCAAACGGCCGATATGTTTGACGATCGTGAGAGTGGATTTTACGGGTTTGTAAGAACCAACGCCGCACCCGTGGTAACATAGCGGTGGGTATCTTGTCAACATACTTTTCGTTCCAATTGTACGAGAAGAAACGATCACATGGCCAACGAAGCGGGGGTGTCGCGTCTCATAATATGCGCCAGAGGGCGTCCGAGGTGTCCAAAGGGGGTTGGAAAAGATGAAAGAGACCGCCCGAAAGATCCCACGACAGCATTCGCTCTGGCACACAATGGTTACTCGTAATTTCAGATCCTTCGTTGGTTCGCCGGAAACTGTCGGCCACCTGCTGCTCTGCTTGTGACTTTATTCGCTTCTTCGTTATTATTCCCTCGCTCTGTTACTTCCTGCAAACTTCGTACCATTTGCAAATTGTCGAAGCGTCGCTATTAGGATGCTACAAGTAAGAAGAAAATATAGAGTACAATTTCTTCGCGCGAAGCTTCCTTCTCGAGACAATTTGTCGAGTTTGAAGACTCGTCGATCCATAGACGATTGTTCTATGAATTGATAATACGAGTGAAAAATGTGTTACAACGTTCATAATCATTTTTTAGTTTCTCTCCTAGTTGCTTCTACTTCCCTTTTCTTCGACGCTGGCTGGAACCAAACGCGTAGCAAACATAACAAAATCGATAGAAATTATTTTACAGATGTTCGAACGCGCAAGTTGCGTTCTTGAGATTCTAGGAACTTCCGATACACCTACATATTTATTCAATTCGTATCGAGAGACGTCACCACTACAACCGAATACGATACACCGCGACAAGAGACCATGAGTTTATGGGATCCAGAGACACAATAGCCCGAATGACTTGTCATAACTGTACTTATCTACATATACAGTTAAGCTATGACTTACTCACGGCACCGAGTAAAATACACCAATTCGTCCACGACTCTGGACACGTTCTACAATGCGTGTCTATGTAGCAACGGAGCATATTCTTTTGTTGTTTAAGTCGACGACTGTTGGATTTGAAAAAATCACGAGTTCTATACGAACTACGCGTCGTTGTACCAACAGTTGATTCTTCTATAATTTCAACAAGCAAGACTACTTTTCATTGTATTCGTAAAATGTATCTATAGGTAGAAGATATGTCAGTTACGCGTATATCGTTTATGTGTACCATAAATTTATTATACTACACTCATATAGGTACCTGGCTATAATTTCATTATTCTGTTTTCTGCTTCGACTTTTTAGCTTTTAACTATTTATAGCACACTGTAGGTAAGTACGTAAGTAAGTAAGCGTATACCTGCCAATCTTTCTGTTGCCGTACAGACTTCCATTTAGCTAGCGTTTTAGCGATTCTAGGTCACTTTTATGCATATAATCTACGCTTCCTATATCTTCTTTTTCTTCTTTCCGATATTTCCTGTTCGCATCCGGTGTGCTCAACAAAAATTACGTACACCAACGTGTACATTATCGTATTATTATCAGATCCAAAGTGGCTTTGAGTGGCTCTAGTCAAAGAAATTTTGTAAATCTCGCTGCCAAAGCACTCGATCCAGGTTGCTTGTTAATCGTAATTTTATCAATTTCATCCGCTCGTTGTCTCGTAGACGAATTGGTTAATCGAATTGGCAAACAAGAGGCTCGTAGGTAAGAAATTATTCGAGAAAGGGGAATCGTTGTCGCATAGTTGTTACAACGTTGCATGGTAATTTGCTTCCTCGAGAAATTAGCAAAAGGAATTGTTTCGATCTAAATGACTCGTTATAAAGTAGACGTAAGGCGAAACATGTATCGCATACCAACGAGACGATGCATTAAGCTCGAGCATTGTGCATCTCGAACAGGTTTCGTCTGACAGTTTTATTGGAGCGTGAGCGAGTATCACGCGTGTAATGGAGGCATTGTAACGGCCCGTGAAGGAATAATGCTGCTCAAAGTCTACGTGACGCAACGTCCTCTTTCAGAATTCTTCTCGTTTCGTTTGGTTTCGTTTCGTTTCGTTATACTCGGCTCGTTTTTACTCGGTCCGGTCATCACGGTGATCGGCAACCTCCACGTGCGAGCGGCCACAAAGAATGATGCGGGTGTCTGTCCCGTCTGATAATTCCATTAGCCTGATGTCGCTGACGCTGGTAGAGCAGATTGATTCGATATCGGGACGGTATCTTCTCGAGCCGAAGGAGAGAAGAGTCACGCGCTCGCGCTAGGAAGATCCGCCATAAAGAAATACGTCTCGACCCTTTGACACGGTGATCCAAAGCGTTAGAACGTTTATTCTTCGGCGTTTAAAAACATATCGTTGTATCTGAAAGGACGAGAACATATGGAATTTTAACGAATGGAGATTCAAAGCCTCGACTACCGCGGAAAAGGCGTTCAAATTTTCTCGTACGTGCGCCATATATATGTCCCTAAAATTAACGATAGAAACTTTCGAGCTCGGATTTTGTGTTACGTCGACAAACATAAACGCTCTTTCGTCGATCGATGCGCTCTTAGCACGATAGTTTGCTTTATTTAATTTACGATTTATTCTCTCTCTCTCTCTCTTAGAGATCGATCGAGGTTGTACGTCGAGAGAATGAAAACGAGAGAGGCGAGAGACGAAAAGAATGAATTTTCGTCGGTTCGAACGAGCTCGTTAAGAAACGAAAGAATGCGAAGAATCGTGAAGGGGTACGATTTTCCAGGCCGCGTTGTCGTTTAAAACACCCGTCACCGCAGAAAACAACAAATTTCTCCTCTTTGTCACGTCGGCGGAACGAGTTGAAGTTTTTGTCCGTGAAGAATGTCCGTGTCCACGACTTGCCGTGAAAGGATAATCCGTCAGCGGGTCTCCTCATCCAGCGAAGAAGCTAAACGCGAGCATATAGGAGGCAATGCTCTCCCTTTTCCTCTAGCACGTTCTTTTACGCCGCCTCCATTTTAATCCTCCGTGTGATTGCATGCCCGATACCAGCTGAAACGCTCACGTGGAAGGAAGGACGAGCGACGTGTATGAGAGCCTGACAGACCGTAAACCCTTTACCAGCTGCGGGGGGTTCTTCGTCTCCTTCTTCTTTCCCTTCTCTCTTTTATCCTGCCTTTTACCTCCTCCTCCTCCTCCTCCTCCTCTTCATCTTGCTACACTATCTCTTGCCTCCTTTCTATTTCAACTTCTCTTCTCCTACTCTATTCTCGACGTCTTTACTCTCGATGCTTTCTTTTCTCTATCTTCTTCTTCGTTTCTGTTTACATTTCGTTGATGTCTCTTTTACCTTTTTATCGCGAATTTCTTCGTAGCAGAAACGCGAATCTTCGACGAACGATTCGAGTCGCTATAATAATTTCATACGGCGTCGAGAACGACGCGGAATGAAACGTTAACGTCGCGAGCAATTTTCATTCGATCTCGCCGAGACTTTTCGGGCTACATTTTTGGCAGCTAAATTTTCATCCGCTCCTGCCGGCAATAACGTAAAACGATAGAGTAAAATACCTGAAACACTCGATAACCGATAGGACGATTTCGTATATTTTAAAAATATTTTTCACCGGTTAAACTCGATCGAATTTCCCGATCGAATCGTCAAACACCGATTATTACGAACATTTCTATATCGGATTCGTCGCAATTTTAAGAAGATAAGCGAGCAGCGTGTTCGCACTTTTAACGCATTAATGGATTATATAGCGATTGCGATCGGTTGCGGTTAAATGGTTAACACAAGACGATAACACGCGGAAGAAACGTTGAAAAACAAGCGTAAAATGTTAGCGGTTAACGCTGACTGACGGCACGGCGAAAATCGATCTGGTTTCTAAACGTGAGAAAAAGAGAGCGCGGGAGTGAGAGTGCGTGTGTCAAAGAGGTAAAAGGCGATCATTAGCTGGTTGTGACGAGACTTACTAATAGGCATCGAAGAAGAGATGTCGAGACTCCCTTGGACCTGGTTCGATGATACGACTCGGTCCCTAGGCGGCTCCTTTGAGGGCCTCGATGCCTCTTCGTTCGCTTCACAGAGCCGAAAGCCGGCATTACCACGGCGGATACACCTAACGTCTCAACGACTTGGTACTTGCACCGTCTTTCGAATATTTATAATTCATCCTTCCAAGTCTGCGTTTTTTTTTTTTTCCAGGCATCTTTCTTCGCAACGAACGAACGTTCCGTGTTATCGACAAAAACAAACTAAAACCTCGCTATTCGAAAATAGATATCTCACCGCGCTCCACTTTCACGCAAGTCACAGGAACCTGGTAGCCGCGCTTCCTTTTCGTTCGCGTTACGCGTTCGGTTAAGTCGTCTGCTTCCTCGAGTTTTTCTTGTCAGGTTTCTACTTTTTGGGTAGCGAGGCATTAGCACAATATATGTATACGTTGACGCGATCTATTGGTATAACAGCCACAAGCATCGCATCCGCAATTTTGTAATTTAATTAAACGTATACACCTTCTCTGGTTTCGTTACAGACGTATCCAACAACCGTGCAGCGTAGCCAATATTTTATCAGCGAAAAGCGAAACGCGTCGAACAACGATTAATTTTCTTCGATCTTTCTCGATACATGTGCACCGTGTACACGTTTGAATTCCAAAGCGCGCCTCGGCCGACGACGCTCTCGCTTTTAGCCGACTTTTCTAGTTTCGAAAATTCTTAGGTTTTAAGGTATCGGTTTCAGGAACGAGGTCCCCTTTGTTTCTTCAAAACATTATCTTTTCAGGATCTACGTGAGAAAGACGGATACCTCGGAGATCCATCAAGAATCAAGCATATCGATGACAAAAACTAAACACACGCGCCGAGGAATCTCCGAAGCGGACCCATCGTTTTGACAGATCTCTCCTCTTAGGATCATTACGCGATAGGCTACTCATCCTCGCTTGTTCGGTCATCTGTCACGGGCAAACGAAACGAGAAAAGAATCGCGGATTTTGGAAAGTAACGGGCGGACCTGTTTACTGCGAGCTTCGTAAAGATTATATTTTCGTTTTCTACTATTCTACCAACTACCTTATTGTCCGTTAGAATCTTAGTCTTTCTCGATATAGCGAACGAACGACTAGGCCGAGTTAAGAATTCGAACGGATAGAAAACATCGTACCGACGCAGAAGATATTTATGTAAATCAACGAATTACCATTGTGATCTCTTCTTTTACCAAAGGGCAAATTAATAATTAAATAAATGTAAATGTTATTGAATCAAAGTAGCGCGTTAACGATCGCGTAAACTTTGCTCGTTATACGAGTGTACATCGTTAAAGTACGAATGTGTACGTATTCTTTTTATTTCAATTGCTATGTTTCATCGTATAACCAACGACCGGATCGGTGGTATATTTCGAAATATCCAATTTGCTACAATGTCGCTGTGTATCCATTCCCGTCTACCCTATGTTGACAGAGTTGTGACACGATATTTTGACAATCTCTGAATAGATTCTTAATTACTAAAAGCCAGAAATAAATAAATATATAAATTAGTTTGCGTGTAAGTTTTGCTCGCAACGGTGGGAGAAACAGCTGATTTACGTTATATTTTACTTGACTTTCTAATTTACGATATACCAAGTAGATACGGAATAAGCATAACATTAATAAATATTATCGCTGTACGCGGACGCTAGGTAGTAAATCGAATTTGATCGTAAAGTTTAACGTCGGTATTACGTAAACGGTAAATATGTTTATTAATACGCATACAATAATACATTCACGCAAAGCACGTAGATGAGCAAATAAGTAATTTCTACCGATGAAGGAACTGAAATATTTCCAATTGATTTCACCGCGTACGTACTTTTATTTCTTTTCCATTCGATGCTCGAAACAATTGAATTATAAAATAATCGTTACTTGACAAATCCTATAGAGAAACGTTGCGTTGCTCGAATATAATTCGTTAAATTTCTACTTTCTAAAACTTGTTGTTTCCATTTGTTTCGACGAAACGAACGCTATTCGGTTGCAACGTTATTTTCAATCTTCCCTACGTATCCACAGCGTTCATCTTTTAAAGATATTCCTTCGCTGTCGAGCCGTGAATGGCGGGAAAACGTTCCATCGGGCAAAGCTATTAAGTGGCAGACATTGCTGCAGCCGCTTTTCAAATCTCCGGAAACTCTTTCACGATTCAAGCAGTGTTTCCGAAAATATAGGGAAAAATATTTATGGAATTTAGTCGCTACAATGAAACGTCTACAATCATTAGAACCGATTAGATTTTCAAGCTGATATTGTCCTATGGACATATTTGCATTATCGGATTTCCTTCTCAGCTCGTTCACCCTCGTTCGTTCGTCTCTCTTTCTCACGCGCCAGTCTCTCTGCGACTCTTTTCGATTCTCCTCTTCTGCCAACCTCTTAGCTCGCGTGACTGCCCATTCGGAGAAGGGTTGTCGGCCGGCTGGCCAAATATTTGTCGTAATTACCTCGAAAAAGGGGTTTTTCATCCTCGCTCTTGGAATAATCGCAACGTTCGTCGGTGCACAAGCGGATTTTCCTCTTTTCGCCATGAGACGCTATTATAACAAGCTTCTTTCTTCGTCGAACCGGAAGCTACCGTTGCTTAGCTACCGATTTTTAACGTACAAAAATACGCGCTTCCATATTCGACCACTTGGAATAATAACGTTATGGCTACATTGTACGCTTTGAGAATCTCTTTGCCCCGCACGAACCGTGATTTTTCACCGACCTTGATCCACGAGCAGTCGAAGGCCGACGTCTGGCCCAACCTTTCTCGTTCTTTCTTCTTTTTTTTGCAGTTTGTACGAAATTTAGATTTTTACAGGATTAAAATTCCTATCGCGTTAAAATTATTTATATATTCAGCGCGAAATGTTTATCGCCCGATATCATTTCGTATTATTATATCGCGATTGTTTGCTCGTTATTTATTCAGAAAATGTAACAACTCGCGATATCTTTATCGTGGAAGCGGCAAAGAAATCCGCCACTTATCTACGTGTCGTATCTTCTGTAATCCATATGACGTATTTTTCGAATAAAATTAGCAGAGTGTGAGGCGTTGCTGTCCGATCGCATAATTCCTACCGCCGTGCAATCATGGTGATAGGGAAGCAGCAATTATCTAGACGCATCTGGTGGCAGTGTCATTAAAAACACCGTGTGGCTTACGCAACTCCCCTCCCCGGTTCGTACTTCTTACCGATCGTCCCGATCGGTTGACATTTTTGCACACCTGTTGCGAAATTCTATTCCATCGAATCGTTATATTTTGGCGTGTAATAATATTTTATACGTAACTCGATATTACGTCTACCCTTGAAAAATAATTTCCTTGGTACGTGCTAATCCGCTTCGCAATAAAGAACAAGCTAACCGCTAAATATCGTGTTGATTTATTTAGAGAATTAAGATCGCAGTCAAAATCAACTTGAAATTTTCTATCCAAAGTCGTAACATCTTCTGTATTTTCTACGCTCCGAACCATCCTCGATCGGTTGAAAATTTTACGATCATCGACGGTATTTAGGTATAGTACGTGATATAAATCATATTATTTGTCATTTTTCATGTATAATAATTCTGCTTAATAATAAAACCGGTTTTGGAAGGAGATGCGCGCGTATCGGAAACGTCTTAAGAAAATAAGAAAATAGTATTTTGGTTGTTATCTACGATTCGACAGAAATATACGCTATTAAAACGCTTTATGCGTTTTTATAACGTTTATTTCATATTTTTACCCGTGTATACGTCTCCCGAGTCGTTATTTCTAAATACCGCCAACTCTTTCGTTTCACAATATTTTCTAACAGCAACTGCAAAGTGTAATTTAATAAGTATTTTTCTTCATAAATAATCCTCATGAGAAACGCGTACGTACGTACGTACGAATAAAAAAAAACACACAGTTTTATATACGCGGTTTACATAGTAAGTACATACGAGTAAGTGCACAGCTGACAACTGCACGAGGTCGTGTATAGCTTTTCAAGTAATGAATCTATCTGTTGCCGTGATGTACATCGCGTAATGCTAATGCCAGCGGCATGTCAACTTTGAAAGTTAATACGTATGTCGGGAATAGCTCGTGCGAAAGACACAACTGGTTACTGTTTTGAAAACCTTTGCGTGTCAGCTGCAAGAAATAACGCGTACAAAACATGCGTATAGATCTGTAAATGTAAAATTTAATCGTAATGTTGGCCGGGCTTCGCAAAGCCATCGTAAACGTTGCTTAGACATCCTTTTTCCTCGACACGGTGCAATTTTCCTGCGAGATGTTTGCGCGTGTTTCGTCGAAAAGCAACGTCTTTCCCACCGAATCTCTGCGAAACGACGCGAAGGTGTAACGTTTATTCGGCCTAGTCCGGTCACAAAGAAACGCAAAGATCGAATATTCTGAAGGATTTACCATACGTATCTACTACGTTTATCGTCAGCGAAGAAAAAAGCAAATTACACACGGTCGGATTTGAATAATCGTCAGTTGGAATGGAAAGGATCACAGAGCAGCGAAGGTTCGTAGACGTGAACGAGGTATAGCAATATGTACGTACGTACAGTGGATCGCGAAAGTATTGCAACGCTTGTCGCGCGATTCTTTCATCGACGTACCTGTTACGCGCGTTGTACGAAACTTTTCGAAATTGAATTAACACGATCGTCGTCGGATGAGCAAATTCGAAGCCAAGTATAGATATTAAAAGTTGCACGATTATTTAATTACGAGCATACCTACGTTTAGGGAAAAATTAGTACACAGAACGATTATCTTACGATAATATCTTCTACGTAGAATCTCGGATCCGTTGGAAATTTTGCCGATATAATCGATAAAATCAATGGATAGATTCGGAATTACTTTCGCGAGCTGTATACGTGTACTTAGCGTACGTAAGTGCAGACGTAAGTAACCGAAATAGAATCAGCGATCGAGATTTGGGAGCGTGGCAGTGGATGGAAGAAAAGGACAGTGTCGAAGCAAGTGGGAACTCGCTGGTCGAGCAAAATCAACGCGATCGAAGGATGATCGAGGAGGACAGCTCTAACGGACGGTGGCATCTCAGTCATCGGCTGCAATCCCACGGCGACGCACGGTCCGAAGCAAGGGTTGGCAGTTAAGATGGATCACCGCGCGGCACGGCGTGTGTCGTCAAAGCGGCTATCCCGAGTCCCGAGTCCCGAGCTAAGTTCGCCGGGTAACGAATAACTCTATACATCCCGGTTATTGTAATTTTATTCGGTCCGAAACGTGCCTCGCCTTGCCTCGCCTCGCCTCCCATCGTACTCTTCGTGTCTATTCCTCTTTGACGTACAGCTCTCCTTGGCTCGCGCTATGTTCTCCGAGTTCCTCCATTTACCGCTAACTGTCGTCTTTTATGAGTCGCCGATGCATGATGATCACTTTATTTAAGAACGTTCACAACCTACGTGGTGCAGCGATCTTCCTTTTCTTCTTGCCCCGGATGGTTTTGTTTATTTGTAACAATGTCTCTGCGCTAACATGTCAACCGCTTTCCTTTTACCTTTATTTCGCTCTACTATCCTACGACGTAACGCGTAACCTTTTCTTCTATATACCTACGTACGTATATGTACGATCTTACCAATACATATCGAGGACATTCTTTCAAAGTGTTTCGCTTTAGACGGTACACGTGGGTACTGTATAATACTTGCGTTATACGTCTTATCGGCGAACGATGATCTCGCGTACGATTAACTTTGCGAAATTTATCTTTCCGCTCCTCGATTAGGGTGTGATATTTAGCATTTCAAAACACCCGAGAAAACCAAAGTTTCGCTTCTTTCTTCGTACCGCTTTTGTTATTCCCCTTCGTTCGGTTAGAAGTATTTTGACGTTATTTCGTAACAAGCCTGTATAGTATATCTTTATTTGAAAAAAAAAAAAAAAATAGAGTCCCGTTTTTCCCAACTTGTTCTCTCACGGACAGATGTCGGAAATTAAAGGGCGATCTGCAACGACGCGACGATTGGAAAGGCGAAACGCTGCCGGTACGAAACGCGTAATGCAAATCGCCGTAAAAAATATTTCTAATCGCCTAGTCATCGAGAGGCACTTCGGTTTGGGAGAGAAGGTTCCAGAGTCACGACACGGATACGTTTCAACCGATCGATTCTCCGATCATTGATACCCAATCATCCGTTCATGATCGCCTTATTGTCGAAAAACAGTTAACAGTGATTTTCTCACAGTCGTTACCGCAATCTCGAAAACTCGTTCGACCGTGAACGTTTAATGGTTCAGCTTTGTAAATTCTTCGCGAGACACTTAAGAAAGCATTCCGGTGAAGCGCCAATGAAAAATCATTCGTAAAGAAAAAGGTCGTGGAAAAATATCTGTTAATTTTTCAGATTAAAATTGTTGCTATAGGAACGTGTCTCTTTCAACGACGTATCGTAGCGATTTATTCCGAATCGACGATCATCGTATAAATATAAATATCGTATCGTACAAATATCACGCGAACTTTCGTTTCGCGTTTATCGAGAACGGTTTGAATTAGCGACGTACAGACGTAAAATTAGTATTATAAATAGCCTTAGAAAATAATCTGGATTATCGTTGACGCCAAGTGACGGTACGAGAGATAAATATTTCTTAAAGAATAGATTGACATGTATATTAAGTAATAGATATCAATGACTCTGTAATCGAGCATTATGTGACAGCGAACTAGAAAAATACCGTGTGACATCTTCACTGGACCAATTAAATGCCGCGCTCATTATTAGTAGCTAAATTGAATTAAATCAAGCTAATAAACGTCGCCGAACATCGCTCCTTTGATCCTACGATGTTCGTTTTCCTCACGCCAATTTATACCGTTTAAAGTAGACTCCTGTTTTTCTACCTTTCATCAAAGAGAAAAACCTTTCTTCGAAAGGGAAAATTTTCTAGTTTCTCACAGTATGAAATCCGTGCAGTCCTATGGAAATACCAACAAACGATAAATCTAAATCTCGGACCTTAAACGTAGAGCCTAGCATTTACCTAGCAGATTAGCCTACAGATAAATGGCTAATCTGCTTACGTGGTTACGATTTTTCTTCGCTTTTTATCGCCACTCGATTCTCTTGCCAATCGCTCGATGCTATATACGCGCAACTCTCTCGCTAATTTGCTCGATACGCTATTCCTATTCTACTCTCATTTGTCATTTCCTATCATATACCGTACCACAGTGTCTCCTTTCTCTCCTCCTCTTCCCTGCATATCTATATATATACATATAACGAATACTCGTACAAATGTTACGGTAAATACAACGATACGCCAATACCTTTCGTAGCCACTGTATTTGGATATATCGAGTAACGCAGAAGATATTTACCTTCTATTTCCGATGATCGTCGTACGAATTATTCCAACTGTCACTGTGTATTTCATTGTAGATGCGCTACAGATAAATACTCCGCAATAAATAAACCGCAAATATATATGCAATGCCGTAAATCTCGGGATAATTCAGATGATCGATTCCGAAGTCTGAAAATCGAGTTTATCGTGAAAATACTTGAACGAAATACCAAGGAGTAAACCAAGTAGTAAAGCAAGGAGTAAAGCAAGTTCCGTGCAATGTCTACCTGACATCGTCCTAAGCTACCGATCTTTTTCTCCGTCGGTCTTCAATATTTTAAATAATTCCCTCATCTTGTCTATCTCTGACGTTTCTCTCTATCCCTCCATTTGGGAAATGAGTGTCTCTCAAAATGGTTGTCCGTGAAACAAAGAAAAGAAAGTCGTGCTGTCCGTAAACTGAGAGAGTGCCCATCATACGCCAACTCTAGGGAGTTTACATATATATATGTCATTACATACACTAGCATATTACTCATTAGTTACCCAATTACTTGACACGACGGATCAAAAAGCATTAGATTCAACTAGAATCAAACATACTACAAACTCTTATAATCCAAGTACCACGCTAAAATAATTTACTTATAATCGTCGATGAGAATCAATCGCAAAAAGTCTACCAAATAAAAAAAGAAAAAAAAAATACACCAAAATACGTCGATTACTCGGTCGATTAACGTTTGAGACGTTCGTTTTCGAAGCTACGCTTGTCATCGTTAGAGCGGTTGATCAGGCTATTTGGGACGGAAAAGCCAACGAATGCCCGTCGAGGCGCATCTATTGAGAATTCGAGCGTAGAGCGATTCGCATGATTCCGTTGGCTGTTCGGTTCGAAGAAAACGCGGACGGAAATAGACATTTCGGCATGGGCTATTGGAGCGGCCGCGGAATCGATTAGGCAGGGAATAAAGGTAGGAATAAAGCGACGATTAGGCAGTACCCTGGTAAAGGTTAGGGAGTCGGTTTTCGAGAGCATTCGGAATCGTTAGTGCAAGCCACGTCCCGCGGAGTTTGATCAGCAGGAATCCACCGCTATGCAACAAGTGGCCCCCGAGGCCAAGGGTTCCTTTCACTTCCAGCAAATCGTTCGTCTCGAAATTCTCTCCTCGATATTTCTCCCCGCGTCCGCGCTACCTTCCATCCAATACCCCCAAACTACCCGGTATTATCCGAAGAATCGAGAAACTCTGTTCTCTTCGACCTGTTTTTGTTCCACGCTTTTGCAACGTGCTGCAATTTTTCACAGTCCGGCTATTTAAGACTGTCGGCGATCGAAAACGATTCAAATCGATCAGGCTAATCATAGAAGAGATAACTCGTCCTTAAAAATGGCTCGGATTTAAACGTTTGAAAAAGTACGGAATAGACATTACGCTGGTCAATTTGTACGGCGATAAACGAATTCTCGTGGAGACGCAGTCGGATTTATATCTCCATTGGTACAGAAACCTAAGCAGGAATTTGTTCGATTCGCTCCAAGTTTCCTACCGTACCTCGCATATTTTACATATATTTGAATATTATAAACATTATGCACGTTTCAATTTCTCACTCTCCTTCTAACTTCTACTACTATGTGCCACAACGACACGTATAAGTTTAACGACGTTATACCGACATATTTCTGGATTCGATCGTGTTTTTAATAGTACGTCGCGCCTTGTCCCGGCGTTTCCAACGTTTCCGATCACTTTTTAAGGCCAGACCTGCGCCTGTGCTACGAGACGCGATCGAAATCAGCAGAGTCACAAATACGTCGTCCAATGGCATAATCATCGTGTACTATTTTATTAAATCGACTTGAAAATCATCGTTGACGATATTGAAATCATAGACGTAGCTTATTGAAACTTATTTTATGACAATGTACGTGACATCTCGTCAACGCCAGAGTTACTAGAAAGATAGTAATTCTTACGAAAAGCTACTGACGAGGTGTTGCAAATTATTAGGTGTTACAAAAAATGATTAATTCCTTTATCGCGCAAAAATCTATTATCTTTTGTCGAGTAACTGTATAACACTTATGGACATGTTTTGTTAGGATCACTGTAACAAGGCGGTGTAATAATTACATAGTAAAACAAACTGAGGAAACCATAAAGAAACATTTGGTAGTTTAGGTATTAACGCTGTTTGTCTGTCTGTCTGTCTTAGCGGTTTGTCGGTACCTGCATTGGGTTGGTATCCTAATATTCGATCCTAAAACGATGCTCGTGTTTTCGATACTACACGAATTATTCAATGAATGAAAAACATAGTCGAAACTGTGCGATATGAAACAAATTACACTAACTAGTGTTCTAGATAGTTTATCGAAACTGTCAAAAATCTTCGTTCTTTATCTTATTTTAATGTCAATCGAATTCTACGATTTAACGATTCCGTTGCCTGGGATTAATTTGATCGCGCAAAGATCAACGAGAATCGGTAGCAGATCGTAATGTAATAGCGACCGTGGTCGTGTTAGTTGTTCGATCAATTTAGACGAAGGAGTTCGGGAATTATTAGTGACACAAGAAACGACTTTCTTGGCCCGAACCGACCCGACCTCGCGACAGGAAAGTCAAATGGTACGAGATCTGACCTCGTTGATCCACCGCCGTAATGTGAACCAACCTCCATTCATGATTCTCAAGCTGTTCCCAAACATCCTTCGTTTCGTTTCTATTAATCCTCTACGAATCGAATTTAATAAGATTTCAGAGTTAATCTCGTGTCGTTAATATTTCTTGCTTCGTATTCGAGAATAAGCTCTTTAACGACCACAGACATTATCGAATATTCGATTAACTAGGCAATAGCAAAAATCAATATTATAAAATTACAATATTATAATATTATACAAAAATATTATAAAATATTTTGCAACGGTCTTTTGTCGTTCGACGACATTTACGGTAAGAAGAATCGCATCGATTATGTAAAATTCGTTCAAGTAAAAGTCGCTGTATCCACGCAAACACACGCGCAAAGTATCGTTTCTTCGGAGTTTGAACTCGACGCGTCAATACCATCAGCTAGCCAGTTAACTGCGTTTACAAATTGTAACGAAATCTTTACCATCGTTTGATTCTGTTTCCGCATTTTACGAGAGATTTCTACAAGTAAATTCCGCAGTTAACTGCTTATTGACCATTGACCATCGAAGTATTACTCGTGTTTTCAAGCACGCGTCTTCTTTTATTGACCACGAGCGTGCCTATTTATATAACAAGTTCGATGATATAACAAACTCTCGAACGTTTCTTCGGGAAAGGAGGAAACAAGGTTCGAAAAGCTCTTCGATTTTAAAATCAACGACTTTTACAAATTTGCAATCTCTTCCGAGAGAGATTGATCGTTCGAAGGACGGAGGAAATTATTTCAATTAAATATATACCGAGATATAGAACGAAAAATATGACGTACATGACGACGTAGGAAAATAAAATTCTATTTAGGAAAACAACATTTTATATGCTAATAAATGTAGAATATAAGAACGCAAACAAATGATATTATTCGCAAGAGTCTTTCGTTAAACAATTCTAATACACTTGTGTATATGTAATTTCAAATATCACAGAGTAGTCTTTATTATTCAAATTACCATTGCATATACATCTTTTTAACGTCTCTTCGATTTTTTAAATAGAAATATTTTATGCAAATTTGACAACATACCTCGCTTGAATGTAAATTTCATGATCATTAAACACGGTATTACTGTCTTTACATATGGTATATTCTTCCACAATACGTGTCTATTGCCGAGTCATAAACGTTTCAATTTCTTTCGTGTTACATAAACACATAAAAATGTTTATGAATTGCTAAAGCGTATGATCTTTATTCATGCGCAGAAATTAGAATCTATTCATAAGCGTGTACGTGATAAATAACAGAATTCGCTCAACGTTCGTTGTCAACAGCTGTGTAATAAATTTATCCATCGAAACGTCGAAATTACGATCGATTTTCGATGAAAAAAGAAAAGAAAAGAAAAAAAAAAGAACGGGAAAGAAACTGGGAAAGCTGCGAAGACAGGAGGCGGGTTACGAACGAAGAAGAGAACGAAGAAGATTCGATGACAATTAAAATTCGTCGCGAACATCTTAAATACCGTACACTCTTTGAAATACCACGAAGAATGTTACTCCACAGAACGATTTCATTTGTCCGGCCAAATGGAAAGAAAAATACAATAAGAAGTCTACTTAGAAGAGAGGAAGGCGAAAGAAAGAGTTCAGCAAACCGAATAGCGAAAGGCAAGTAGAACGATTAGTTACAGACGACGTTCGACTTTCTTGTCTTTATTCGAACGACACATTCGTATGCAAATTCATTTTGGACCGAAGTATAGCTCGATGACCGAGAAAAATTGTCATTCAGCCGGCGAACACCGACGGAGATTGATTTCTAAATTTTTCGTCATTTCAAAGTCTGTTGTGATTTTCAATGACGAACTATTAGAAAACACGCGATATAATAAAGCTTGTTCCATTGAAATTCAACGTCTTTATCTCTTTCCACGTGTTTCGTCGATACGTTCTTTCGTATATCGATATTCATTGTCTTAAACGATACATCGACCAAATAAAAGCGACGAAAATCAATTACGCGTATAAAATGGTCACGTACAAGTTAATTTTTTTATCTTTTTAAATGCCTTTGCCATCAAAATTAAACGATTACGAAATTTTTCTACGACAATCGTCGATGCGTGTTTATCGTTCTTCGTGAAAATGACCCGCTTCTTCTCTTTTTTGTCCCGTTTCGCTGCGTCCACTTTCTTCCAAGGATACCGTTCGTTACACTAAGGACAGGAAAGTAAAAGCGATTCCCTTTGCTCGACAATTTTACAGAGTGCAAAATCTCAAACCTTTTCGGTCGTACGAATCAGCCGATCTCTTCTCCTTTTTTTATGGTATTTTGAACGAAAATGGTCGCATAACGTAAAATACCAGATTGCAGGGTCAGACTTGTATCTTTCATCGTACGCGTGTGTGCGTGTGTGTTTGGCGTAGGCTTGGAGCGCGTGCTGTGTGCGTAATGTATCTATACGTACTTTCGTTATACACTGACCCACTAAACGCACGCGTCAAACGTTTGTTTGCGTTTCTTAAAAAAAAAAAGAGAGAGAGATCATCCACGCTAATTTCATTGCATATAACGTTTATTTAAAAAATATACTTATTTTCGTAAATACGATTACGTCGAATACGTTTAGAAAGATTCGTGCTACTCGACAAAAGTGGAACTACGTAAAGGAACTCGTACGATTGGTCCATCGACGCAGAAAACAGGCTGATCGTTTTTCCCGTAAGAAGCGGGTTTTTGCGTACATTCCTGGTTCATCTAGCGTATCGCGTTTTACGAGGAAGAAGAAAACGACGAAGGAGAAGAAGAAAGAACGGGACAAATTAATATATCCGCTTTTTAATCCCAATGTAGAGGTTAATTCCTGCGAAGGGAGACGAACAAGCGAGATAACGTGGGGGCCACGCGACAGGAAGACAGTCGGTTCTGTCTGCCGAAAAACTCTCCGCTCGTTCCCTCTCCGTCCTCTTGGAGACTTCTCGAGGAGCTACGATAATCACGTAATAGCGCGAGCGATTAATCAATTAAAAACGACAAAAGTCACGACCCCCTCTGAATTCCGTACGCGTTACCACCAACCGTACTCGTCCCTTTTACAGCAAACGAGCAGCAAGATTTTTTTACTCCGGTCAACCTGATTATTTTTTCTCCCGTTTAACGAAACTTTTATGCTCTCGTATCATCGACGACAGCTACGGATCGCAATTCGTCAAACGTCAGCATCGTTTCTTTGCGCGCCCCTTCGCTTTAATAATCTGGTGGACCGCTTTAATAATCTGGTGGACCGTCGTTTCCGGTAACGCGGAGGAATTTTAACGTCGAAAGCTTTATTTTTTATTTATCAAAATAAATTAAATCTTTTTTTTAATCTTATGTAACGTAACAGCAAACAATTGTAGCGATTAACGTAAAATATGGTAGTTTTGTTACGTCGTTATGGTTGGAAAACGAAATTGTTGTTTGTCCATTTATTTATCTATATCTGTTTGTCGGGAAATAACGAGTAAAAATATTTATCGTATCGGTTAGCAACATCGAAATTTTGGCGTAACCATAAAAATAACGCTTAACCGATACGCTTATATTTGTAGGATAATACACGTAAATAGGTACCACGTGAAATATTTATTTGAGAAACGAATACGCGCTGCTTAATATCTGGCGACTGGAAATAATTTTAAATCGTACGTCTTTTCATTTTCACAGCGACGAAAAAATATTTATGACAGATGTTTTTCGAGTCTCGGATCTGGTTCTTTGCGATCTTAACTACCTAATCTTTCACACTTTCGAATCTTGTCTCCGTACGTCAGAGCGTGTCTTTGGACGAATTAGGCTACGAAAGAAATTGCCACAGCGGGATGGAGATTCTTCAAGGACGTAAGCACATAATTTAACAGAATATATCGATAATGAAATTTCGAATTAAAAATCCGATGGTAAATTTCGTACGTTCGTGGATATTTCGATGATCTTGAAGTTTCGACGGAAAACTAAAAAAATTACCTTCTTTTTCGCTCTAACAATTTTGTCGCTAAAGACACGAAGATCAAACGCACGTACGATGATGTATCACGTTTGACGATGGTATTTTGTATTTCAACAGGTTTGTTTAACGACAGTGGATATTTTCTATTTAAAGAAGAAGGCGCGAGGATCCTTTACAAAAGAACGTATTACGCGATTGCGTTATTCATTAAACTCGTGTTTCTTTCGCGTCTTCTTTCAGGTTCCAACATGAAACACGTATTTGTGTATTTGATGCTTCGTTCGAGTTACGAAACGCAACGCGTAACCAACTTTTGTTTTTTTTTTTTTTTTTTCAAACGTTTGATCGTCGCGTCAAACAATTACGCTATTCAAGAAAACGGCCAAAGAGAAATTGGTTTCGACGCGAGTTTTTGCTTACGATTCCTGGCAGACGCGAAACTGCCGTAGAAAAGAAGATTCTCCGTGGACGTTGAAGCACGCGCGGGCAAAACATTATAATCTGAGGTCATAAGAGCAAAGACGTCGGAGAGTGCAGGAGGATTTATTTTATGGCATGTAATCCCCCGTGTCGAGGTGCGAAAGGTCTGTAACTCTTTTGTTGGCACCACGGGGCGTCCGCGCTTCCAAAGCAACCGCTAACTAATTCCTCTCGTGAATGCTCGGCCCTCCGCTATTAAGCCCTGCTCGCTCTACGCACCGTCCGTGTTCCCTACCGTCCAATCGGATTTTTTCATTCTACGCCAACGACGCGTTTTCGGCCGGTGCATATTTCTATTTTACCGAACATCATTTTTACCTATTATACGAAACATTTTCGAATAATCTCATCGGCGTTGTAACGTGGTACAGCTGCCACGATCGCATCGCTGAAATTTGAAACGAATCTGACACGTATTTCCAAATTACAAGATTTCTTCTCGTAATTTCTAGCTTCACGAAAAGACTCGAGTCGTTTCGTCCGAGATTTTACGAGAAGAGAAATATCCAAACGTACGTTTTATAGCGATTGCGCGCAACAATAAAGAAACTTTTATTCGATAAAATATCAAAAATTCTAAAAATTTTACCTGTTACCGTTACTCGTCGGCCGAATAAAATGTTGTTCGATTTTAGTTCAGATACTTTGCACAATACATGGAGGAAGAGACTCGTAGGATGGCGTATGTTCGGAGAGGAATGGCGAACGAGTAGAAGCGAAAGACAGCACGCACGAAACCCACGTAGAAAGCGGGAGAAGGCTGCGCGACGAGAAACGTTAACGAATTCGACAAGAACGAAGGCCGTACAAATTTCCTCGATGCGTCGTTGGCCGGCGATTAAGCACGGAGACGCATTTTACAGAGGGCTAGCGGGCTTTGTTTGTACGCAGAAATTGCTGGAGGGGCGCCCACTCGCAAGACGCAGGAAACGCAGATACGAAGAGGACGCACGCGACGTCACTGGTAGCGATAACGCACCGCCTCGAATAGCGTGTACGCACACGCATAACGTCCAAAGGCTTACCACGCATCCACGATGACGAACGCGATCCAACGTTGTCCACGTGCGCTGCGCGTCTCGCTCGCGCGCCTCCTTGTCTCTGAGATGCTACGCGACGCGCCGCACCGCACCGCACCGCGTTGCGACAACCGGAGAACAGCGAGCAAGTGGCTTGTTTAATACGCTCCGCTACAAATTATTCCCAATACGTAGCCACACCGTAACTAAGCATTTACGTAACTGGCTCGTGAAAATATTTGAAACCTCTTGCGAGCGTATCGCGAAAACGACGGTTGTCGCGATGTTGTATCCGTTGTATCGATGCGTCTCGATGGTTCGATCGACGCTGATTACGTTGCTCGAAACAGCTATCGATTTTTTTAAACGAATATACGTGTGCAGTGGAAGCAGTGGAATAAATGTACTTACATTTACAGTAACACGTTCATCCCAGCAAATGTACATACGTAGGTACGTAGTAATACGTTGGTAAAAATTTCCTGCGCGATGAACGTTCGAATATTTCCGTCGACTTCCTGTGAGCCTGTATATACAGGGTGTCCCGTAGCATCCCGTGGCAAGTCGAATGGGAACGCGTGAACACGTGCCTTGTCTGACCTTGTTTTCGAATCATAGCGAGTTCCATTCTTTCCAAACCGCGCATCCGTGTCAGTTTCGTTATTTCGGTAAGCGCTATTTTATCTAAACTCGCCTTTATGGCGTCGTTGTTTCAGCCATTTCCTTCGAATAAAACGTACCGACCGATTACCAGTTTGCTAGCGTTAAACGAAACGTTAAACAGCGTCTTAATTTATTCGCGACGACAACGTTACGACGTAAAAGATAAAAGAAATGAGCGACGCCTGATGTACCGTCGATACAAATATTTGTCAGAGTAGTCGAAAAACCAGTTATAAGCAATTTCATCGTTGCGCGAGTAATTTGAAGCCATTATGGCTTGTTCCATGGCATAGGATCCATGCAGACGCGAGGTCATCGAGAATGGTGAGGTCGATGCGCGCGGGGGCGCATCGTATCGTTCGCGATCAGCCACATACGACAAATGCCTAAACTAATCCGTTCAGACGAAACGTAAAGTCACCCTTCGAGCACACGGGTACTGTGACTAATCGATCACGACGCAGCCGGTCTTTCACCCTCTCTTCTGCCTCCGGTTGAATTTTAACCGCGCGCTCATCCGCGTCAGCTTTTTACTCTCCTCCATCGTCGATGATCTTCCTAGCCCGCAAATACCGTGTAAATACTACTTTTATAAACTGAAACAGCCAACAGTACGTAACGAATATTTGATAGATAATTTCGAGGAACGCGCTTTCGAGTAAGCCACGCTACTTAAGCTGATGACCTAAGCTAAATAAGAAAATAGCTTGTTGCAATTAAAGAAGTTACAGAGATATAAGGAATAAATTATGTCATTTACGTTAGCTTCAACAACTACCAATTAAGTGAGAAAAGCAGAGAAAGCACAATATAAATTATTTACATAAAATTGCACGACTTTCTACCAACGTGTTTTACTTAATCGACTGCGTGATTTTATATATTTCGATAATCGATCCAAAGGATCGTTAGTAAACGTCGTAGAAAATTAATTACCCGAAGACGAGCTGATCGAACGAACTGGTTCGTAGCCACGTTCTTGTCCAGACGATCTTATAAATACGTTTTGAAAATTCCTCTTAATTTCTATGCCGTGGCGATTTGCAAGAGAAACGCGAAGGAAGAAATTTGCATAATGTGCATAACACGGGTTAGAGATCAAATATAGCGTTTCGAATGGGACTAACTTGCCGTTCGAGCTACTTACGTGGTTACCCCGAGCGCGTCCGTGTTAAAAGACGTAACGTTTATAGAAAGGGAGGGACGGGCCATTCATAAACAAGCGCAAATAGAGTTGTGTGCGCTTCTAGTTGAGGTTGCAGTTGAAAATGCATGACGAAACACGAATGACACGTGTTTGCGCGGCACAGCCGCAACACGGTTAAACTGTTGTGAGTCACGTGTTACCAGGATACGTGTACACGCATCAAGGATCTCGACGACAACGAAGAGCCCCGGAAGAGAAAATAGTTGGAAGCGCATTAGAGCGGAAGAGGTTAGGGCTTTCCCATGGTGACTTTAATTTCGTCTATTGTTCCCTGGTCGCCATTGCCCCTTTGCCACCCTAGTTCGTTCGCCACCAGCTTTACGAAAACGTAGACGGAGCGCGACGAGCGTCGAATCGATCTTATTACCCACGGAAACGCGTTTGATTTCGATCTGCGTGACGAAATTGTTCCCCGAAAGGCGTTTGCTTCTCGAGATGCAGAGATTTCGAAGGCTCGATTTAATCGACACGCGAGACAAGCGACGAACGAGCTTTCGCAAAGTTTGCAGTTTCAGCTGTACGAAGAGACTAGGCGGAATGAGAGGATCGATCGTAGTTCGATAGACGGAGAAGAAACAGAAGAAAAAAAAAGTCTCTCGTTCGTAAATTTTCGCGAGCCAAAGCGCGGCTGGTCCCAATTGAATCGGTCAATTCTGTGGAGAAAAACGGTGGCATCCGGCGCGCGCTCCGAGGTCAAGTAGACGACCTCGTATCCTGGGTCTTGGTTAGACCCTTGCCTCGTTGACGGCTGCGCCCACGGGTCAAACTCTTTGACTCGCGACCGCTGCCAACTGCCCCCTAGACAACTCCACAATTATTCTTATCGTTCTTGCGTATGTTGTATACATCGTAAATACTACGGCCATTAGTTCTGGCTTCATTCATAAAATTCGACGATTCCGAGAACAGCTAGCTCGTGCGCCAAGCTTCAATGAACGACACGCTATGACTACTATCTACGGTTGAACCCGCCAGACAGCTAACGTTACGATTAGTCGTTTCTCTCTGTCGTTTCTTCGTTATCTCGAGTCTAATATTTGTGGAAAAGATGGATATAAACGCGTTCGTGGAACAATAAATGTACGATATTCGATAGAAGGGCGCGTTCGAAATGCGAGAAACGATATTTGACCGTAGAAAAAAAAATACGCGATTCATATTTTTCTTTCTACGGAAGCTGTCGTTGTCACAAATCTTTTTCTACCTTTAGAAAAATCGATAGCTGTGAAAACGATCTAACGCGAAATTTATCGCGTAATTTGACAAACTCGAAGTAAAACGTACGTACGACGAAATATCTCGATAGTTTTGTTGGTTTCAGTTGCTCGGGACGAAGGTGCATGATGGTTAACGAGAAATTCAAATGAAAACGATATCGCGATCCATCGTTCAGGGGTGGAAAGTTTATTCTTGCGTGTACGTATTAACGGCTGATTTGGCGCGGAGCAACGTTCGCAAGGGGTTCGAAACGATCATGAAAACGTGTCTACATACTCGATGTGTTAACCCGTTGCCCATTTGAACAGCTCTTGTGACCCTTTAAAACAAACAGGACGTCGCCTAGGGAACAAAGATTCGGGAACGAGTAGCGGAGAAATGAAAACGAAGAGAAAAAGACGGAGCAAAAGGGCGAACGAAGGAGATTTATCGGGTTTAACCCTCTGATGCTCGATTTCGTAAGTGGCGCGTATTATGTATACAAGTGGCACAGCTGTGGAACAAAACGACCCCCATTATTCTCAGGACTCGTACCACTATTAACGGGAATCGATGCAACTACATCGTATTGTACATTGTTGTTCGATAATGATTACCCATCGTACGATGGATCTATTGTTCGTTCCACAAAATGATCAAACGGTACTACGGAGAAACGATTAATACCAATCGATAATTTAAGACTCGTTTCTGTGCATATAGTTACATATAGTTGACAGAACGTAGCAATATAACATTTGTGAAAACTTAACGCTCTGTTCTTAATAATTATTTTTACGAAGCTGAATTATGGTTGAATATGAATATTTCATATTGCGTTCGTGATTAAATATTGATAGTAACGAGAGACGTGACTCGCGTTGATGGATAAATAAAAACTGATTCTGTTGTACATAGGCTGAAAGCTTGAACCAGTAAAACGTGAAATTTCACTATGCTTTTTCCTATTGCTGCGATCTCGAACCTGTGGAAATTCTCGAATATTTGGACACATTTTTTTAACGAATAAATTTGTCGTTAAATTATACGAGCAAGGTTTGGAAAATTTGCGAAATTTTGCAGATAACGAAGATGTAACGACGAAATGTTTCGAAAATTCTAATTTGGAGACATTTTTCATTCGAACGTACGAATAGATAAAATCGACTCGATAGAGCAGAATAATCGAATTTATTTATTTATACTTACTACACGGGTGACATCTTTTCATACAGACAGTTTAACGATTAAATTAAATCACACGTGATACGGGAATAAAAACGTATTACGTGGATACGACGTTTCCAACGTGTTTCTTAAACACGAGCTACAATTATGAGTCGAGTAGATTGGCATGTTTGCAGATACGTTTGCATGCAGCTATTAGAGGCACGGTTAGTCCTGTACGGAGATGCGTGGAGTAATGGAAACTTCCTGAGAGCCCCTGGACGAAGCATTAAGCTTAAAAAGCTGCAGAATTTCCGTGTATGTAGGTTTTCAAGAACGCGTCGCAGTTATCGAAACGAACTTACCGATTTCGTAGAAACCGAAACGCGAAAACGTAAAAACCTGCGTTGAATTCTCTCGTTGGAATCAGCGTGCGTCCGGTAACGCGCGTCCAACGGCGATGGATCGAATGGAACGTACCGAATCGAAACGTTTCGTTAAAGCGCAGAGTGAACGTAGTTTGCCTTCCAACGACAACGACGGAGATTCAAATCTCGAAAAGTATCGCGTACGATTCTCGATCCGCAGATAGAAATACGTAGACCCGACGAACTGACCGCATAAACCGAAAAGAAGAAACTGATCGATCGGCAATTGGATTTCTATGGGATAGCGAAGAGAGCGGAACGCGTTGTCGCGTCGTATCGCGCTCGGGGATGGGTCAAGGTAAAAAGGGGAGACGGAAAAAACGGTTGGTAGAGAGAATGCAGTGGGTGGCACGCGCCCAATGCCGTAACTTTAATATATAAACGCTTAACAGGCTTGGTGTAACACGAGACACATCGGAAGGGACGTCAGCCGAGTGTCACTCGGTCATTCAGTCAGCTCCACTCGTTTCGTGCTCTCCTCTCGCTCGACAACGTTCTTCTTCTCTCGCTCTCCCTCTGCCATTCTTGCGGTAAGTGTTAGCGCGAGTATGCCAGCACGCAACGCGCACGTACGCACGCGCACGCGTACCCGCACTCGCACTCCTATTCCGAAGGATGAGATCGAGTTCCGAGCAAACCGCGATAACATCCGAGGGGAGAAAGAACACGAGCCTTATCTACCGCGTTAATTCGTTCTATTCTCTTTCTCTCTCTCTCTCTCTCTCTCTCTCTCTCTTTCTCTCGCGTTTCCTCTTTCCTTTCGTCGACCAGATCCCAGATTCGGTCGTCTGAAAATCTGCTTTTGGTTTTTCACGATCAATCGTCTGCTGCGTTGCTGGAACACGCTCGTTCTCACGGGTATCCGACCAACGATGCAAGACGCTACACTTGATCTCTCAATTAGACGCTTCGTACGCTCTCTTATCCACCCGTGTTCCGACGTTACACGAAACACCTCGCACATATCTAACAGAAGACTTAAACGAGATCGTCCGTTAGACGCATACAGAGTGCGGTGAACGACGCGTTCACGTGGACGTTGTGTGATTCTTTATGAAGAAACTGAAAGGAAGAAAAACGGAATAATGTTTTTTTTTTTTTTTAATGTGCGATTTTCGCTAGTCGATGTCGTGTATATTTAGACAATATATAATAATCAGTCCGGTACATTTTCCAATTTACTGTCCTCGGCAATATACGCGATCTTTGCCACGAAAAACTTTGTTACCGTCGTAAAATTGCGAACGAAACTTATCAACCGAGTTCGTATTGTACGATCGTTTCTCCGCTGTCGCTAAATGGACAAGTAGAAGTTTTAAACGTAATTTGTATAAATTATCGTCACTTAAATTACTTTAAAGTATCTGGAAAAAGAATAGCCAAAAATCCAAATCTAAAGTTCGCGTCCCAAATTCTGTTCGCAAGTCGCCTCAAAATCTTTCCATCGACCTCTGATTTTTACCTAATTGCTTGGAGAAAAAGAGCGTAAAGGGAAGGGATAGAGGGTTGGAAGGGTGAAAAAGGGGAAAGGAAGAGGGATGACGGCGAAAGAGGGGATAGCGACGCGGTTAAATGCCACGAGACTCGAGTACCGCTGGACCTCTGGTTTAAATGGTCATTTGTTAGAGACGCGGGAGACAGAATGGGAGAAAGCAACGGTACAAAGACACGAGCCTTGATTGCACTTTAATTCACCTTCTCCTTCTTTCGTTCCCTGTGATCTATTCTATACTCGAGCACGATCGCACCAGTCGTTTAAGCAGGAAGTGCGTCCCTAGGGAACCGAGTCTCAGCTTTCATCGACGAGAAAAGTTTTCAGATTCGTCTATCCCATCGACGATAGTCGATTTGTCTTATCGAAATATATATTTTAACACTAGAGCTAACGATTTGGAAGCTGATGGTAAAAGAAGGTACTAAGTTTGATGACGAGTTACAAATTATTAACGCTACGATAAGAAATACTTATTACAGAAGTAATTATTCAAGGTAATAATCGAAAATAAAATTTTCGCTTTAACGCGAAGACAAACTGAAAATTGTCGTTACGAAATAGCGTGTGCCGTAAAAACTGGAATACGTTTGTTCGGTTATACTTTTCCTTGTATTTTGTTTTCTTAAAAATTACAAATATCGTATTTTTCGGGGATGCTTCGAGATTTATTTTAAAATAAAAATATGTTTTAGCGTGCCGGTATACACGTAACTCGCGTGCGATAACTTGAATCGAAGTTTCAAAACGAATAAATTGCATTTAAAATGTCTACATGATTTAAAAGACAAGTTCGAGGTATCGACTGTCTTTAAACGAAGTGTACGAATTTTACTCTTCTAAAAAGTCCTGGAACATCTCCCGCATCCTTTATATTCTTCGAAATAGTCAATAATTACTTAAAAATATTTTAGCGCGGCGTTCAGCGATGAAACAACCAAATGAAAAAATAATCGTAGATACGATACGAACCTAATTGATTCGTTGATTAATTGTATTTGTAACGGCAACATCGAGAAACGAAAAAGAGGGAAAAATCGGAAGCTTGTCGTTATACAAACGACTCTCGGCTGATCTATCGCGCCAAGCAATTAACCTCTTTCGCTTGTCAGCATCTCTTCTAAGGCTAAGGTTTCTTTCCTTATCTGCTGAATGAATTAAAACGCGAATTTAAATGAATTTGTTTTCGTACGTAAGCTACGTGGTTCTTTTGTCCTGTGTACACGCGTGTCCGCTTACCTATGCACGTGCGTCATATGAAACATCCTGATCCTTGAAAGGATGTAACTCTGTTCGTACTGTGAATAACACTTTCCTGCCCTGTCAAACGGACTAGCTCTCGCATAATAATTAGCCAAGATACAACATATGCAAACGGTTATATTTACGACGTTATAAAAATGTCCTTAGAATTATACGACAAAATTATTTGATACTATGATTATTCGCGCACTGACTGTTTTAAATACGTTAGCCAAGCGCTTTAATTATTAACGTTAGCGCGATAAGATAAACGTTATTTAACAAGATTATGTTTCATCGAGAGAAACGACTTTACTTAGTCGAAGAAAAAGTAATTTGCTTACGTAATTACGATACGATAGACAAAATTGTTATTGGTCGCGACTTACTTCCATCGAGGGAGTAAGTTAAACATAATTTCGTGTTAATGGAGTGTAGAGGATCGTTGATCACTTGGAGGATGGTTGGTTTGTTCGAATAACGAGATAACTCGCTGTTGTAAATCGTCAAGTATATTTAAAATGATAAATAAATTAATACAGACAATGATGATTCGTACCAACAGATTCGCTAAAGACAGTTTGTAAATCGCTAATTACATCGCTGATGACTCGTTGATAACCGATAGATAGCGAACTCCTTACGATCGTATCCGTTTATTTACACTGGTCGGGGGAGAGCCAGAAAATTTAAATTCGTCTTTGTTCGATGGTTGCGGCGACGATGTTTTGCCCAGAGTTTATTTATTATTAACGATATTGCTACTCCGAGGCAAAACAACAACATGATTTAAATTGTCCTTTAGCTTATGTGCCACTACGGGAGTTAAAAAAATAAAGTTTCGCGAATGAATAAAGTAATCGACAAGTAACAAAATAGAGAAAATTTTCACGGTTTTCTTGTTTTAAATCGAGTATGTTCGCTAGAAAGACAACTTGAACGGATATCCGTATTCTTAAAGATAACGCTCTCCCATAAGGGCACTCGCAGCTTTCAAAAAGCTGTTTCAACTTTTCTTAAATCTATCGAACCTTAACTATTTAATATCGATAGGCGTTGATAATAATTGGTTGCCGTTTATGGCATTCGTACTATTCAAGCGTTATTATACAAAAATTCCTCGTTTAACGCTAAAACTAGCGATAGTTAACACGAAGCAATTTCTACCAAAAAATACATAATAATACAATATTTTTATACTTATTGTTGGAATACAACGATATTTCACGCATAGGCACAATACCCTTACACAGACACTCACACAGACATTTGAACAGGACACTTACACAGGTCATACTCGTTACCGTATAGAGAGTGGAGTTGAAAGTATTTAAGGGATCATAGGTCACTACCTAAGTCTAGTCTGAGAGTGACTGGCCAACACTCGACAATCTCCATACGTTGTTAATTATATCACTCGCTTATATACATCGGATTCTGCAGTTCTGTTTAATAAACATCACTGAATATTATTTCAACATAAACATTACGTCTTCCACGGATTATTAATCTTAACTTTATGATTAAATTCTAACATTTAGCGATTTATTACTTTCTTACAGAAGGGATTTCATGTTACGTAGTATCGTTACGTAGGATCGACGTATTTATAAAATCGTACAATTAGTCATTTCAACGGGTCTGATATTTCTAACGTTAGCATCTAGCGATCTAGTTATCGATCCGGAATTTTTCTGACAATTGATATCGTCGTATCGAGCGATAAAAATTTGAAAAACGTGTGACAAGTTGTAAAAAACGAGGAAACTGGTTAATTGGGGTTCGATAAACAGATCGCCAGGACCCTTTTACATTTTTACAAGTACCAAACGTTTTCACTGGTATTGGTATAAGTAGCCTTGATACAAAATTATTTTCAAACAAAAATAAAATTCATTATATTATTCTTTTAGTTATCGTTGCAAAACTCGTTACATCATAAAATTATAAAACAATCGATTCAACTTAGTAAAACGGCGATCGTCGCGCTTTCCGATTATCCATTTCCTCCCTACACTCTCATCGTCCGCCACGCGTTCCTTCGCTTCCCTTCCGTTTTTCCACCGATTCTATAGATTTAGGTGTGTCGCTGTATTCCCCCCTCACCGTGTATCGTGGCAAGTAATTCCGCGGCACACTGCTGCAAGAAGCTTTCTGCGAGAATTCTCAAGAAACAATTACCGGCCTAAACGAAGCTAATTGAAGTCATTCAAGATCATGGCGAACGCGTCGGTGTCGGTTGGTATGGTGCAGAAGAAGACAAGAACAACACTGTAAACTGCGTTTCGCCGAGTTTACTCGGTGCGTAAACGAGCGACTGCTCGTTTCCATCGCGCCAAATAAAGTTGAACGAAGCGCCTACGAGCATCTTTCTCGCGCGTCTTAGCCGCGTGTTCGCTCTTTGTCCTTACTCCTTTGCGACACGACACATTTCCGGCCGTTATCGCTCCGTTTATCCCTACCTCGTGGTAGGGATAACAAACCGTAACAGCGTTTCAACCCCCGTTTTCTCCTTCTCATCTCGATCACGCACGAAGTTTCCTTCTTATACTATTCCTTTCTTTCTTTTTCATTAAATATCGCTGCATCGCTTCTGATATCGCTCATTTCAATTTTTAGTTGCATCTTCGAACAAAATTTGTACTTCTCGTGTTTATAGATACGCTTTAAAACGCTTTAAAATAACATATATGTATAAATGTTTTTATACATACGACGGAAGTTTACATTTAGAGTCATCGAAGCTGTCGTTTTTTCCACTTAAATATAATTTATAACGATATTCGCATATAAGGTTTTACAAAATTTTCGAAGATGAAACTTAATAGATATGTTGGTATTTTTTTTTCAGAGAAAACAATGTATCAGAAGCTAAGCGAATAATTTACTTCGGAAAATACGTCTCAGGCGTAAAAACGAAGTAACAACACACACCTTCTTTTAACATCGTTCAACATCGTTCGATATACTTATTTCGTTTCTTGTTTAAATTATGTTTAAATTATGTTCACGAAATTGTCACATCGCCTGTAACACAATCAACGAAAACAAGTTAATAATAAAAATAAATAAATCGTGATAACGTGATCGATGGGTGTTGCGTTACCTTTTTCCAAAAATAAAATTTTTGATCGTTTCTTTATCCGATGTAAAGACGGATGCGGCTGCCAGCATTTATTTCAACGACGTTGCAACGTTCGTTTCTTCTTCTGTCTTTCCCTACTTCCATCCTTTCCAAGCTTTCGTTCGCTCGCGCGCCTTTTCCTCTCCTCCCTCGTTCCGCTCGAAAGTTAACGTTTGAACAGAGACATACGAGCAGCCGCTCATTCATTCGACCATTCGACGGCCGTACATTCATTCGTTCATTCATTCGTTTAACACTTTTGTGCCACACGAAGATACGGGCCGTCTGTCGCGGCGGTACGCGCCTGGGAACCTCTTAACTGTTTTGTATAACGTGATTACTTCAATCCCGTCTCTACTCTTCCTGCCATCTGAATCCGGACTAGGTTTTATTAAGTTTCATGGATCGACACCATACAATCGTAAATTCCTCGATAATTTAATTTATCCAACGACGAGCCAACCGTCGTACACCATTTGCTTAATGACGATACAGAGACGCGATATGTATATCGTATGTTGCGCGAGATTCTTCGCTTAAATATTACATATCGCTTTCCATACGTCGACTACGATAAAGTACAAATTTAATAATAATAATAATAGCATTTGCGACGAGTTATTCCGCGCGGAATTCAACCTACTAAATCAGTTATTTGAGAATATTCATTATCCTGTAAAATATTGCAAATGCAACCTACTCGTCCGTTAAGATAAAATTCCAACATCAGACGATTCCTCATCAACGCGAAATGTTCTCATTGTCTTTTTAACTGGTCTTTGCGAACGTCGTGTATCCTTAAACGTTGAACTAGCGCGTCCTTCGACTCGAACAACGAATTTACGATGATATTTCTAGAGAGATCGATAGATACCTCGGTGAAGATGTCTAGGAGCAAAAGTGGATTTACGAGGCGAACTAGCGGGGAAATAGGATCGAACGGAAGAAAAATCGACGATAAGAAGAAATCGACGAAGTAAGAAAAAATGAAAAGAAAACGTCAAGAAATAGTTGGATGGAAAGTGGGCGTCTCGAAGAACGAAGGAGACGCGACTGAAAGCCCGCAAACTGGTTCGCTCCAGACGAGCAATCGCGAGCTCGTAATTGCTACCAACCGTGCGGAGGTGGCGAGGAATATGGCGCTGTTAGCGGCCGAGCATCTTCTCTTAACCCTTCTTCCTCGCTTAAATAAGTTAACCGAGTCATCTTGCGACAGTACGAACACGGCTACTTACATAGGTACGCGGCCTTACGTCATGCGCGCGTGGCCGACCAACAGGGTACTTGATACTATCCTTGAATCTTACTCGAAATTGACCGCAATCAAAGTGCCACGTCAACATTCTGTACGCGGTACCACTTATATCCAGCTCGTTCGCGTCACGAAAATCAACCGGACTTCCGCTCGCGGCGATTCTTCGGCGGAAGATCGATGACTCGACCGACAATTACGCCTATACGTCATCGCTCGCTTCTCTCGCGCCAGTTCGCCGTTTTCTTGGAACCGCTTGCAAGTCGTTAAGCTCGAATTTTCTTCAATCTTCTATTTACGTTCTCGCTAGAATCAAACTCGTGGAGATTTACGATACACGGAACAAACTGAACGTCTCCGACGATGGCAAGCTTTCTCCGCGCAGATCGTAAGTAACGATCTCTGCGCACCGTACTTTACGAAAACACAACTATCGAAGCTTCTTAAGTAGCGCAATTTCCAGATTAATCACGATGGTACGTAGCTTCCGCTCGTACGGAACAACACGCTGCAAAGACGAACGTTGAGCGAGGTAAAGGCGAAACGAAACGTCGAAGAACGTTGGCGAACGAGCGGCGGAAGTTGGCAGGAGGATCGAGGCGGTTGAAGAGAAATGCCGGAACGCGTTCCGAATAAACCGCAAATCGGCCACCATCGCGCTCACCGCGCATCCCCATAGGCTAGAAATTCGGCCGGAATGCCTGTTATTCCCCTCGGTGACTAGGGGTTAGCTACCCCTGCGGGAAAGAGGAGACCTTCTGCTCGAGAGCAAAACCAGTCTATTCCTTTCTCTGCGTGAACGTGCGTCTCTAACACGGGTGAAAAAGAGAGGGGGAGGGCGAAACTGCACGCAACAATCCCCACAACGCGTATACGTGTATGCATCCAGGGATGAAAATAATGTAACACGCTGCCATTGAAATCTATTGACGCGCCACCCCAAAACGCGCTGCACATGTGTGATGCGCCCATTCTATTTATACCAATTTCGTCCGAGAGAAGACTACGCGTGTTCCTGACTCTTGTGAGAACGCAAAATGGCGATGTCAAAATAACCGTAGGCAATTTTGAAAGCGAGCTGTACGGAACCGGCCGCGCCGCAGAACGTATACGTGTTCTTTGTACGACGATTTGCGTGGTTCGATGGAAGGCAATTTCATCGGCAATAGCAAGGGACGACTGTCCAACGCATGGAATGCGAATACCTTTTTATCGTGCGAATAACGCGACAATCATCTGGTATTAGCGAAATGGTATTACAAGGGCCCCGAAAGGCATCACGGCAACCCTAGTCAGACCGACTCTGCGACTAACGCTGACGACATCGACAATAATGTAATAGCGCAAAGTAATTCAGCGAGTTACCGACTACTTACTAAAATGCCAGGAACACTTTATGATCTTTACGCGTTTTGCAGACCCTGTTGCGCCGTTATCAGATATAAATAGAGATTACGCGCGTTGTCCAAATCAAAGCTATCCCTTCGAAAGAAATTTCAATTTCACGTTGGTAAATCAAAGTCGAGGAATCCGCGAACGTCTTACCTCGCGTCCACACGCGAGTTTAAATTACTTTTCTCTTCTTTTTTCTTTTTTCTTTCGTCGTAACTTGGAGGAACGCGTTTCCTCGAGTAAAATAAATAATTCGATAAGAACGTGATCTCGCGATTGCGACGACTCGGAGCTGCCGAGAACAGAGATTCGTAGAATAAAAGCGATTAAAGCGTAGAGGATCGGACGAAACGATGGAAAGTAGCGGTAATCGAGAGAAAACTCGCAAGACGAAGGATAACCGCATCGACAAAGCGTGGACAGAGGACAAACTATTTCGAATTTATCCGTGCGGATAGAGAAGAACGTCTATCGTACACACCGGAGAAGTAACACGCCCATAGAGGACTCGCCACTTGGAGCAATTGACCACGCAAGTGTTTATCGTCCCCTTCGACTACGTGATGCTATGCAACATTCGTTTAATCTCGCTTTATATGTCGCTGACAAGCGTTATCGGTTCGGTGATAATGCGCAGTGGCAGCACGCTAATATATTCCTGTAATTACAGGCAGAATTTCTGATCCGCCACCAGGCTGTCGTTAAATCGAACGTCTAAGTTGCGATAATACGAATTTCAAACGCCAAAGCTATAAATCAAACGCAATTTACAGGACGTTTGAAATTCCTGTATCGATGCACGGTACGTGTCTACGTAGTCTTCCTCCTTGTGTTACTGCATCCAGGAAAACGTACAATTTTAGTAAAACTTTTACGTGGATCAGATCGATGTCGGAAACATATAAACAGTTATCTACTTTATAATTCTCGCGGTAAAAGTATCTCGCGTTAATCGCCACAGGACACGATGTTGATAACATCGTTAAGAGTAGAGCGACAGATAACGAAGAAAATATTTTCTATGTTTCTTGCTTGTCCTTTAAATACACGGTTGAACCGATCTTACTTCGAATTACCATACGCGTGTATATTTTTGACTTACTTATTCAGCAGAATAATTTTATCAAACACCTAATCCTCGCACGCTCTCCGCGATTCACAATTTTCCGGGCGCGATATTCTTCCAATAAATCGTTATACGCGCTGTACCGTACAAACTATGTCGTGTATCGATGATGTTTATGCACTGCGAAAAGAACAGCGCCTTGGAAAAAAGGATGGAATTGCAAATGTGAGTTTCTATTTTTGCATCTTACGAGTCGTTGCTTTTTATCTAGCAGAAACGAACGTTCCTATTATGGAACAGCGTTAAAAGCTGGAAACGTCGTTTTCACGCGCGCTACCGACGCAAGGATGTTCGATTTAACGCGTAATTAGGATAAAACGCATCGATGGCGGTGGAGAAAGCGAAGCATAGAATCGAATAGCTTTGGAAGAATGCAAAGTACGTGTTCGAGCGGAGAGGCCGCGCGGGTCACAATCTCATCTACAGATCCTAATCGGTCGTCTATCTCTTTCTCCTTCTGTTTCTCGCGTGTTTCTCGGCCCTTCAAACGCTTAAACCCTCCGTTCGACGTACGCGAGCGTACGCTATTATCTTATTTACGCCTCATTGTCTCAATGTATCATAGCGATATCCAGCGACCGCTCGTACCGAGCAACAACACGCTGCCGAGTCGTGTCCACGTGAAAGTAGCCCGCCTAGAGCTTCCATCGAATCGGCGTTCCTACGCGAATCCTAATCTCCGGCGTTGCCCTTCGACGATGTGAAACTTGCTAACGAGATGCAGGTAAATTAATTTTTAACCAATACCAATCGCGTACTGTCGACCTATCAAGTATCGAAAATGTTCGTCGATAATTGTTCGATGGAAGTTTGCTTTTGCGATAAGAAGAAGCGACGAGTCGATAAAATTATACAAAGACGAATAACTTTGTTTGCTTGCGATGCAAGTGAGAGAAAATAATGGAAATTAGAAAACTAGTACAATTTTAGCTTGAGACGTTTATAGGACAACGTAATTGGATTAGAAAAAAAAGATCCACGTTGTGACGGTTATTGCGTGTTTCTATCGAGTTTTACGAGCATTAACCAACGAACCATTCGCGATACGTAAAAGTGGGAAAAGAGGATAAAGTTCCTAAGTGCTACGAATTACCGTAACACGGATGTAACGCGGGATCGCGTTCTTCGCGTATTCTTTCCTTCGGTACAAGAACCAGTCGCTCTGTTCCTTGAGAAGACAAATCGATCGGTTTTTAACATTTCGATGGACGATAAAGAAGATCGTTATCGTCGTACAGCGAAGAAATAGGCGTTCGTAACGTTGAATCGTTCGTTCTTTCATCGACGAAGGAAAATGACTATAACTCGTGACATTATATTTACGAAATGTTCTTACGTTTGCTGTATCTTTTAAAAGAATTTCCTTGCGCTATTGTCGAATCAGATAAACGCGTAGAAGATAAACCCACGTTGCTACGTTGCGCGAGATCCAGTCTCTCTGGTAGTCGATGGACAAATGGTTAACAAAAAGGACGATCGACAACGTCGCGATAATGACGAGGTCGATGCCGACGAGTATTTCGATCGGACGTGTATATCTCTTACCACCTTGGTAGGAAGAAACGGAAAAGGTCAACGTAGAAAACAAACAGAACGTTTTCTCCACGGTGCGAAGCAACCGGAGGAGAGAAAAGAAAGAAGCCCTAGGAATGCGGAATCGACTAGAAGGACGAAGCCAACGACTACGTTGGACCAGAAGAGGCTAGTGCCAAGCTAATTTGGTGAAATCAAAGGCCACAGAAGAATACCCACGAAGGTCACTAGGATATGGTTTTATGGTTATATTGAAGCACTAAACCAATACAGAATTTCTCATCTCGAAGCTTCGACCTTGCTTTGTTACTTTCTTATCCATTGACTTTACCCGAACGAAACTTTTATCCCGCACTATGTTTTGACAGCCGTTGGGTTCTGCCTGTTACTTTTACGATCCTCGTCGACGAAACTTCGTTGCGTGCTTCGTGGAAATTTACTACGTTCGGTCCATTGCTCGCGCATATTCCTAGACCGATGGTGACACGCAAAAATGATCCCGTTAAGGATCCGCCGTGCGCAAAGAACAGAAGAAGATCGAACTTTCGGAGTTGGAATAACGGACTTGCGGTAATGGGATCGAACTTGATAAATAAACAAAGGAAGAGAGGATTTTACGCGTAGAACGTATCTCGAGCGAATTAATAAAAAGATCGCTAATGGGACATGCGAGAAAATTGGAAGGTTATCGTAAATTATGAGGCAAAATTTCTAAAAAATGTTTTAAACATTTATTTTAACGATTCTATACACGCTGCTAGACACGTATCGTGCCTATAACTTATACGAATAACAATTATCAACTATATATATACTTTAATAAGTGACTCTGAAATATCACGACTCTAAGTTATAACTCACTACGTAATAGGTTTGGATTCGCGTACAAGATGAAAATATCACGGTCTACGATCAACGACGAGATATCATCTAAACGAATCTTGCCTTATATTTACGATAGTCAGTATATTACTCTTTTATGATTTAACGATCGCATATCCCGCCAGCGTATCGACGATCGGTGGAATTACAAAATCTCACAGAATTTGCTCTCATTCGACGTAGTTCGATGTATCTTAAAAGCTAATATTTCCAGCAATTAGCCAAATAACAGAAAGTAAATGTACATACAATATCGCCATGTACGTACTAACCGGGTCGAGAGGAGAGAAACTGGCAATAAAGTCGGCACGTGCGTGTGAACGCATTCTGATCCGGAGCAGACGACGAATCGCAAGTTCTCAGTCGATTTCCTCTTTGTCTACTTTGTCCTCGGACCTACCTGCCTTGCTCGCAGGTATCGTAACCTCTGTATGAGCGTTACTCGAAAAATGACCGAAACTAGATCAGCGAGATCGTTCAGCTCTGCCTCCCGGTAAGAACTGTGATCGGTTTCAGTAGCAGTTGAGGCGGACTGTGTGGCAGAGATCTTGGTTGCTGTACGACAGCGGCATTACAGACGGTTATGGGGGGCGAGTTCGGCGACATCGGCTCCGGGCTGCTTCCTGGCGACCCCGTAGCCGATGTCGCCGGCCCTAAAAGAGAAGGCTGGTTCACTTGATATCTGGCTGGCTGCTGATTGTGAGCAAACACCGCGGCGGTATTCTGATGCTGTTGATGCGCTGCCAACGACCTGAGGGTCGAGTAGAAGTCGTAGGGACTGCCGGAGACGGGGATGGCTGATGCGGCGATGCCGGTCGGATATCCAGCGGCGGTCGGAGGCTGCAGCAATCTCTCCATGGAGAATGGACCGTGTTGCGGGGATGCGGCTGTGGCTGGCAACGGTTGCGGCTTGCATGGTAAATTGGTGGCCGAACTGGTCGCCGCGCCGGGCAATAAACTCGCTGGATATCCAGCGGGAGTGGAGTAGGCTCCGGTCGCTGGCGGATAACCAGCGGCTCGATGAAGATAAGGCAGCGTGTAGAGGGACGCTGGCCATCCTGGGGGAGCGTACGCCGATGGATACAGTCCACCGAGAACCACGCTTCTCTTGAACGCAGCCAATCGCGATCTGGAAGCTGCCGTGGTTCTTCGACGGAGTTTACCGGTCGTGCCTCCGATAAACACGTCCTCGGAGCTCGGGTCCAGCATCCAATAATTTCCTTTTCCCGGATCGTCGTAATGTCGCGGAACTTTAACGAAACACTTGTTGAGTGAGAGATTGTGTCTGATGGAATTTTGCCAGCCCTGTTTGTTGTTCTCGTAGTACGGAAAATGGCGCATTATGTACTCGTAGATGCCGTTCAGGGTGAGCCTCTTCTCGGGACTTTGACGGATGGCCATCATGATGAGTGCGTTGTAACTGTAAGGCGGCTTCTCGCACTTTTTCTTATCGTCCGCTTGTCGATCCTTCGAGTCCTTCTGCTCGGGCGAGTTGGTCGAGTTGACGGCGTTTCTGGAGCAATCCAAAGGTGGCGTTTCGGTACCACCGTCTCCGGTCACGTCGAGATCGCTCGAATCTTCGCTATCGTCGACGTGACTGATCTCCGGAGACGCGGATCGCCTGACGGTCGGTGCCGGAGTTCCCGCGCACGCCTCTGGCAGGATACTCCGAATGCTGAAACTACTCTTGAGGACAACTCGCGGCGACGGCGACGCTGTCACCGTTTGCTGCTCACTCGATCCTTCCATATTCACCATACTTCTAACACGTGTTGCTAGAAGAATTTGCACTTTTCCAATCGCGAAACACGATCGGCGCTGTCACAGCGGTGTTCACACAGTAAATTCCCTTTTCAAAAGCATTTGAACGCACAAAAAACACTTTTCACGATCGACCGAAAACGCTTCGCGCCTTGTATATTTCTATTTCCCCTCTCGACGCAACGCATAAAAACGTGGGGTCGATGTTGCCTGTTAAAGATACGCCGCGTATTTGCTGTCATCCCCGCTACCTACCCTATATATAGCCTCGAGTAGCCACACCTCCTCAGGCCTCGAGCTCCTGTATAACGACTGACCCGACCAATCGTCGCCAACGTTGGTATCTCGCACAGGCGACGTCCTTCTGCCCCTCCATGCCGCTTTGCGGCCAATGTTTGACAGTAAACTGTGCAAACAACGTGCAGCATTATAACGGAGGCTGGGATTTCGAAGGTGACCGATCGTAGCCAGCCTCGAAGGTGGGGAGCGCAGCCGCGACTCGACTCCCAGCCGCCAACTCCCGTATACAAACAAATCCAAACGCGATATCTGTATTTCTACGCCCTCGTACGGCGTTCGAGCGGCCAACTCTCCACGGGAACCGTGTTCCTCGTCGGCGCGTGAATACACCGAACCGAAGAGGGGCTGACGGGGGTGGGGGGTTGAATGCCCTTTGTCGCTGCTGTTCCAGCCACTACCAGCGTTCTTCCATCGAATCGTACAACCACAGAAATCGATACACCCTTCTGCTATTGTTTCGCTAATCTATTCATAAGTGGATTATCGTTTCTTTTCTTCTCTTCCATTTTGCAAATATTTTCCCCTGTCTCGCACCGATCCGATGTTTCGTTAACGTAACGAGTACAGACGGACCGCTTCGGTTCTTCTTAGAACGGAATTAAAATTGGACACATCGATGCGTGCGTGAGTACTCGTATCGGATTGTTTTTTTACGAGAGATTTTTTTCTCTTCCAGTATGTTCCCTGCATGAACTTTACGAACAGCTTTATCTCTATTATGCACGTTGTTGCCAAGAAGCGAGATCGCTTGTTTTACGATGATAATTTCTTTAACACCGAACCTACTATTGTCGCTCAATTTGATCGTTTTTTAACTTTCGTACGACTCTTTGTTTTATTCTTTTTTTTTTTTTTTTTTTTTTTTCAGGAAACATACGGAGCCTGTCTACCTTACCGCCGCCGGTCTATTCAAAGCGCCCGAGATAACACGGTAGTTACCGTTCTAAACGATCGGTATAAAAGGAAGGCTATCTGGATGTGGCACGACCAACTCGAAAGAAACGACCAAATGGCAACTAAAAACGTCGAGTCGAAATCTCGTAGGTGGACCGTCCAGGTGTTTTTCGATGTTCTCGACGTAGCTGGAATAAACGTCCAGGTTTTGTATACAGAAACAACAGGAGAAAAAGGCAGGAATTTTTATTCCAATTAGCTAGAAAACTTGACGCTACGTATCGAGGAAAAGAAAATGTATCGAAAACATCGACAAACTCGGGTTCTTGCAAAACTACGAAAATCTGTTCGGGATGCAAAAGATACGCGTGCTTTCGAGAATAAAATAATTTGTAAAAAATGCATTTAGAAAAATGTGTACGACCGGTTCGTGTTTAATCATCTTTCCTAGTTCATAATTGAAATTATACAAAGATAAATTTATATCTTCGTTTTATGGGAGTCGTTCGCACACCGATTCGCTCGGCAACAAACTGACTACTACTTTTTAATTATAAAAACAATAATTCTTTTTAAGGACTCGTTATTTCGACCAGGCACGACAGGATATGCAAAAAGTGTCCATAGGTTTGGCGTTAAAGAACGCTGCTGGTTTTCCCCTTCTCTTTCATTTAGATATCGTCCAACTCGTTCGATGTATACCAAGTTGTCGGGAAAGTGTCTTTCCTTTACAGACACGTCTCTTAAAACGACGCATCTTTATACAAACACGAAAACTAATTCGTCGAACGTCGTTGATCTTTATTTTGATAGAACAAAATCGATCGTACGTAATTCGGCAAAAATAATATAAAACTAGTTTTCCAACGACCCAATTGTATATTACTCAGATCGTATATTTATATCGTCTGTCGTAGCTTTGAACTCGTACCTTCTTTCTTCTTCTTTTCGGGTTATCTTCCATTATTCAAGCGCCATTCTAGTTAGCTATAATTAGAGTGTGTTATACCGTGTTATACGTAAATGAAAATCGTTACAAATAACGATAACTCACTGGCTAATTAGAGATATTGATTACACAAAACGGTATACCATATTTCTTTGAATAATCAGGTAAAAGAATGTGGAAAACGACCGGAAATTACCTTTGTTATCGTATTTGTTACAAAAGCGTTTAATCTGAGTGCAGAATGCCTTTGAGCCGGATATATTAATTATTTTCCATACAGTGTTGTTGTTTTGAATAGAGGCATGTTCAACAAATCGTTAAAATAAAGACTTTTGACCATATTTGTTTATACTATACCATATTCATCATATCATATTATTTACCATATAATAGTTTTGTTTTACGAATTCTTTCTTAACGAGTTTAAACAATCTTTATCTACCATGTATTACTATATAACTGTAACTTTACTCAATACAAACAATTCTTAGTATAATACGTTATTTAATGAAAAACATTCCTAAATCAATACAGCAATGTTTAGTAATTAGTGTTAAACGCGTGGGTTTTTAAATATGTTAGCATTCCATATATTGTTTCTTAATAACCATAGATATACCAGGTACGTTGGTGACTAATCATTTTACCGATGGAAAATCACAGTGATCTAGTCTTTTTGCGATAATTATGGCAATTTAGCCTACTTTAAATTAACACAATTATATATTTCAACGATCTTACGGATAATCACGTACGTCGTTTAATTGAATCATCGGGATGAAATATCTACCTGGCGGTGTAACGTCCAAAGACCGATATCTAACCGCACTGGTCGGCACGTTTGATGCGTAGCTATGCCATTTTACGGGCGTAACACCACGTACGGTAGTTTTTCAACCGAAGCTCGTTAATTCTGAAAAAGGCACCGATGTCTTCTCGAAAACGATGTCTCGTAGATTTCGTCTCTCGATGGGAAAACTCTTGGTGGTCCAGAAAAGACCAGAACACACAGAACGTGGAGCAAAGCTTTTCTGAAAAAGACAAGAATGTTTCACAGAGTCTACAAAATGTTTAGACAAACGAACGTAACAAAATATCGTTGTTTCAAAAGGTTTCAACGTATTTTCAAAATTATCGACTGGGGTAAAAAATTAAGTAACAGGCCGTTGGACGAAAGTAGAAAATTTCGAATAACTTAAAAAAAAAATTAGGATAATAAACGATAAGTCGACGTATGGTTTCTTCGAGCGAGTCGAGCAAAGATTCGATCGATGTTCGAGGCACGCGACATTCGATCGAACAACAAATTCTCGCGGACATTCGCGAAAATGTTATTTTTACCGTCCTGGAAACATCAAATTTCTATCGCGTAGTTTCAAAAATTAGTTCGTAAACGGTGACGAAAGATAATAGTTTTACGATATTATTATCTTACGTAATTAAAAGATGATACGGATAGACGTACGAGCAATGATCGCGTTGCCTTGTCACAAAAGCTTCCTAGGGGACAGACGAAATTAACCAATAAATTTGATATTTTTGAAAAAATATGTCCGCGCGAAAGGTACCTGCGAGGAAGAAGGCACGTGACAAACGTAAAAAAGGGACAGCAGAGAACGACTCTGCTCCTCGGTTGGTTCCCAAAAAGAGACATCGGTAGAAGCAAAGAAGTTTTCTCGGGTCGCTGGTATGCTATCTCTATACACTACAGAGTGTTCGACTCCCCATCGTGAAAACGTCATCACCCCCATGGTGATCCATAGATTTAGTTGTACCTTTGCCTGTGTCCACCTTCGCGAAGCTCTCGTACTTTCCACAATTTCCTCCTCGAAAGTTTCGACCGTCTCGTGATTCGAATCAACGATTCAATGTCTCGCGAATATGCGAAATTTATGGTACGCGTTACTTACGTCGCGGATTTCAAGTTCTCTAAAAAACGAAATTTCCCTCGGTGAAAGTCACGATTACCGAATCCTTTTCTCTGATTAATATTCTTGTCCGAACAACGATTTTTCCCAACTCGGATAACGTTCGAACGATTGCTTTAGTTGCGATAATAGTCGCATCGGCTCGATCAGTTTCGAAACTTTCGCTCGATCTTTTAGTTCAAAGCCATCGCTATACCTAAAAGCTCGAGTGCAGGTTTGCCGAGCGTGTCAAATCCTAGTCCCAGGACGTTCATCGCTTAATTATGGCAGGAGAAATTCGTATTCGCCACGGCTCGAAGGATCGACTGACTCGTGAGTCGGTCGATCGGGAAATTCTTTAATTCCAGGTACTTTCCTTTAGAAATGAAACGAACTAATCGCAACGTGCAAAATATGGGCATTCCAATTCCTAGTCACGCCTACCAAATTATCCCTTTGCGTGACTGAAAATTATCGCCAATACCGAAACATTATTTGGAAAGTAACCACCTCTGAACGTTTAATCATCGAGTAGTAATTGGACAATACCAGGTTGAATGGCAATGTCAAGTAAACAAAATGGCCACGCAAAGTTAACGCTAGTAAAAATTGAACTCAATGGAGTATTTACAGGTGGTAACCAAACATCGAAACGTTTCTAACAAATTTCGTAAGAAAAAGAATCTGTGGTGAACCGACTTACTCACTCGATACTGATATTCGTTTGCACTACTAACGACTCGTGGAAAATTTGGTCGTCTATTTACACTAGTCTATTTACACTAGTCTATTTACACTAGTCGGGGAAGGGGGTACCGAAAGGTTCGAACTTGTCGCACGTGGTAGGTTGCACATTGCAGGGAAATTGTTTTGTTCAGAGTTTGTTTATTACGTTACGCGCGTCGTACAGTGTCGAACCGTGGCAACAAAGAAGCAACTACATCCTCGTATCGCAACGTCGAGAAACGTAATTTTAGACCGATGTACATTTATTAATAAATCCGATAAACGTTTCATATCTTAAACATTTTAGGCAAAGGCGATATTTCTTAACGGAATCGGCCAACAATTGCAGGAACAGTGAGAAGGAACGGAAGCTGACAAGCGAAAAGTTGCGCGCTAGCGCGAACAGATTTTAAGTCGATATGGAATTCGGTGAAATCTCTTTTGCCGGGATGGAGCGGTCGAGCTGCGAAAAGGAGCAACCGTAGCGAATGGTCGCTCATTACGTCATGATTAGAAGAGCGCAGCACGGGGATTGGAAAGGTTGACTTCCAGCGGCGCGTTCCGCGTGTTCAAAGTTTCGGGTTGTCCCCGGTGGCCGTTTTCCACGGCATAGGAAATCGGTTTTCCGCAGCGTACGACGTCTGCGTTCCCATTATTTCATCCCCTTGTCACGCAGCCGCCTTTACGGGGCCCGATGCGACGCGCAGGTAACCAGAAGAGGACCAACAAACGAGTATATTTGCTCAACAAAGCGAGCTGCCGCGGCGCGTCCGAGTCGCTTTCTATGTTGCACGCGAGTCACAACCGACTCTTCCACGACGACGATTCGACCACGTGTCTACGAACTGGAAACGCGATTTCAAGATCGACGAAACTCACACCTATTGTCGACGCTCCCCTATCGCACGAATCGACGTCTCCAACGTTTCCTGTCAATCGAACCGCTTATTTATCTCGCCAATTACGCGCGATCGTACGATTCGCTGCTATTTCTGCGTTTCTCGTTTAATCGCAGAAAAAACCTACAGATCGTGGCGAAACTCACAGGTACCGGATCGCGAAAATATTTCAACGTTCACCATGGAAAGCTTCTATTTACGTGGTTATTGCGATATTTTATACGGTGTTTACGGCGATTTATACGGTTTTACGCAGCACGTGCTAACTAACTCGAGCGCTTTACACTATTGTGATACGTATAATTTTATGCGTTAGATTAGGTTAAATGCGCAATAATACTACTTGTATGTGAATATCAGTGTGTAGCGTGTGCGCGGCGTCTCGAAAACAAACGAATGTAAACTGTTCGGTCGGTTAACAGTCGCGTATGGAAGGAAGTGCTGAGACGCGTGCAAGTGTGTATCAATGAATATTTATTAAATAAATATGTAAGATCGTAAATCTCGGGATAATTCAGGGGATCGATTCTAAAGTCTGAAAATCGAGATTTATTGTGAAAGTAATTAAATAAAATACAAAAGTAAACAACAATTGATATCAATCTATAACAATAAAGAACAATAAATTACATAAACGATAAATAACAAGTTCTGTGCAATGTTTAGCTGAAAATCGAGAATCGATTTTCAACGTCCTGAACTATCGATCTTCCTCCGTCAATCTTCAATATTTTAAATAATTATTCTATCATCTTGTCTATCTCAGATGTTGTTGCTCTCTGTCCGTACGTTTGGGAAACGAGTGTCCCTCAATATGATTGTCCGTGAAACAAAAGAGGGTGGCTCCGTCCGTGAGACAAAGAAAGTCGCGCTATCCGTAAAAGAAAAAGATCATCCTATCCCATATGAACTCCAGGGAGTTTACAAATATATAACTGTTCTAACATAAATTCCAAGTGTAAATTTAGCGTTCATGCGCTATTACCTCGGCTATTAAGATCCGAAATTCTCAACATAAACATGTCGCTTCTCGTTGACGATAGAAACAGGTAACAATTATTCGATCGAAGATGGTAATCGAAAAGATGTTTCTCAAGATCGATCGAAACATTATTTTATAAGTATACGCCGAAGGAGTAGACACAAGATGATTTTGATACTAAATTACGATTTTTATCAGACAGAAAGAATTTACATCGAAAGATCACGAAGTAAATTCCGAAGCAAAGCGTCGACCTTAGCCATGGGAGGAACGTGGACAATCACGGAGGAGGAAACGTATAACGCGTCCGCCGTATTTCGAAGCCATGGTGAGTAAGTCAAGCGGATGATCTGCTCTAAGAAACGTCGAGGAAAAGCGCGACGAGAGACGAAAGTGTCAAAAATCGAAGAAAATCCGTGGATTAAGCGAACCGCAACGCCGCGAGACGCCAACTTCCAAGGATAAAAGGTCGGAATAAGATAAACCAGCTTTAATCTTCGAACGTTTCGGAGGACGAGGTTTTACACGAGGATCATCCACGATCCCGAGAACGGATTGAAGAAGCCTTAAAAAAGAAGGGCCGAAGGAAGTTTGCGGATACGGGAAATCTGCCGAAAAAGTCAAACAGAATCTGACATCCTGTGAATCGTGACAACGGGATATGTTTTTAATGCGATTTGCTCGACTTAGAAAGTTAAGCGCGGCACTGCACCGCCGAAATCGTTTCGTTCGTCTGTGAGAGCTTGACCGCTCGTGTGTCTCAGTTTTGCAAGTATCAAGCTCCAATGATCGTTGGATGGAATCTGTTTGCAAGTTAATATCGTTACACGGTGTAAATATTCTGACTACTACGATGCGTCGTAGATGCTCTCAACGTTAAGATCTCAACGTAACGAAGAATAACGTGTCGTTATCTATAAAACGTATACCCGGTGGTTCGCGAATAGATCAGCACGATATTTGAGTCGGTTCTGAAAATTTGCCGTAGAAATGTTACAATTTGTATGAGAAACACACACAAAAAAGAAAAAAAAAGACGGAAACGGAAACGTTGACAAAACCGATGGCTATGTAAGATTTGTCGCACCGTCAGTATGGGCCTTTAAACGAAAGGAAAAGAGACCTTAAATATTAGGGACAGAAGCGGAGCGATGAATTCTTTTCGATTATACCTGCAACAATGATGCATCTCAATGTCTACAATAAGTATGCTACAAATAATGTTGTTGTACAAATAAATCAACATGTAACAAATTATAATATATTGGTATAATAGTCAACAAATATTTACGATCGTCGCAATAAACATAATACGATTAAACTTAAAAAAACCATAAAACCGTAATGTTTTGTTTGTCTTGTCCACTTTTATACCTCCATAAAGAAGTAAGAAATTGAGCAATTTGTTTTTCGCATACAATATATAAAAAACGATGTTGCACGTCTCACCATAGCGAACGAGCGGTACAGCGTCCTGTGCATCCACATAAACCCTACCGGAATTCCTTTCCCATTTTTTTTTTTTTTTTTTTTTTTTTTTTTTTTTTTTTTTTTTTTTTTTTTTTTTTTTTTTTTGTAGACTATTTACAATCGATTCTCATTGAGAATTATAAGTAAATTATTTTGGCGTGGTACTGTAACTTGGATTATAAGAGTTTATAGTATGTTTGATTCTAGTTGAATCTAATGCTTCAATCTAGAGGGTATTGTCTTTTTAGACAAATCCTTTTTCTGATCAAATCAAAAAGGATTGTAAACAGAATAAAACATACACATCCTGTTAGAATACGATGGTATACAAACTGACACCCTTTTTAAACCGTCGACATTCACAGATTTACGAATTCTAGGAAGTTCGGTTCGCTGCCTACCTTAAATCGGGATTAGTTTCGCTTTAAGAGCCGAAGTGTTTAATAAAAATAAAATGCCTTCCAAATAAAATTTCATGCATGCTCTTCTAAAAATTAAACAATTGTTATTCCTTCTGGTTTTTAGCCTGACACCAGGCATTGCAGATTCTTTCACAGTGGGTTCTTTTATGAAAGAGAACCATTTTATTTTCGAAAGGCATGTATTATAACCTTACTGGCATGCCAGGTTTAATCGTATTATGCATAAATCAAATTTACGGTCAGATTAAATAGAAAAATTCTTCCTCCTTTTTCTCACTTGCTCTTTATCCTATTATTACTCGTTAATTAAATTCAACCTGCATTGTTTCGATTCGGTGTGTTTGTAATCTATGACCTGTTTGAAAGTACGCGTTATTATAGAGCTATTGCAAAAGAAGCTTCGGGATTGTGAGAACTGTACATTTCGTTTATAAATATAAAGATTCCGCTTCGTTCTTTTGTATTACATCTTATTGATAGCTTTTATTACTTGCATAGCAAATAGTCACTTATTACCTGGTATAACACGTATGTAAACTCCCTAGAGTTTACGTGTGTTACCGACTCTTTCTGTTCACGGACAGCACAACTTACTTTTGTTTTATGGACAACCATTTTGAGGGACACTCATTTCCCAAATGGAGGAATAGAGAGCAACGTCAAAGATGGACAAAATGACAGTATAATTACTTAGAACATTGAAAATTAACGGAGAATGGTCGGTAGTTTAGGACGATGTCAGGTAGACATTGCACAGAATTTGTTATTTATTGTTTACTGTTACAAATTGGTACTAATCGTTTACTCCTGTATTTCATTTAAGTATTCTCACGATAAGCTCGATTTTCAGACTTCAGAGTCGATCACCTGAATTATCCCAAGATTTACAACATTACACGTATATTGTAATATATTATTCGTTAAACATATTGAATATTGGTAAAAAAGTATTATCCCGATATAAAAAATACATATTTGATAAATTTACTATAGGAATAATTATATTGCTAGAGTATGCAACGATTTCAAGCACATAGGATTTTAATGTCGGTATCTAGATATTGGGGTTTATCAAAACGAGCAACGTTGCAATTACTCGCGCAAACAACACAATCATTCGCTCGTCTACCTTCAGCTTAGTCTGTGGGCCACACTAGACACTTAGCCTTGATGAACTTTATTGACAGACAAAGCACTTAAAACGAGTCTTGTTCAGGCTATAAAACGATTGATTCTAATGCAGCCAACGGGCTTGACGAAAGAAAGCCAATATTTGCACGCACAAAAGATGGATCATAGAATGTCGTCCGACTAAGTGATTCAATTCGCTCAACGTCCGGCAACTTTGTATTTGAACATGTCTAATATATTTTTCCTATCTCTTTGATTTCAACGATCCATCGAGCTCGATGCTACTGTTGAATACACTTTTGCTTCTTAATACGAACGAACAGAAATATTCGACAAACCAACGATGTACAATGCGGATAAAGATACGTAGTACGCGTCGATCCTTCGTCGCGAGCAACGCCAAAATTTTGTTTTCTTTTTTTTTTATTTGGAAGTAGTTTACGATCAATTCTCATTGACAATTATAAGTAAATTATTCTGGCGTAGTACTATAACGCGAATAATAAATGATTATCGTGTGTTTGGTTTAAATCTACAGGGTAATGTCTTTTTAGCCTGCGGATCTGATCCGTCGTGTCGAGTAATCGAGTAACTAGCGGGTTTTGGTGGTTGTTTATTCTGATGTTACATCTGTTACTGAATTTGGATATTTTTTCTTTAATCGAAGGTATCTTAAGGTCGCGATGTATTGTTTCGTTGATTTCACGCGAAAAGACGCGCATAAGGCACGCGTCCATCGTTCGTTCTTCGATTAAAAGTATCTTCTCGAATCGTACACGTTTTTCGACGAAGTATTTCCTTTAAAAGATAGACCAGATCGAAGGGTATTCGGATTTTACGCGAAACAGCGAACAGCGGTTCGGTAAAGGCTACATTGAAATTTTTCGAAATTTCGGAAATTTTCGACGAACGAAAAAGATCGCGATCTCTTTACAAGGCCATAAAATAAAATAGTAATTCTGTCCGAGTTACGATTCTTCCTCCAACCGGTTCAAAATATTCCAACTATCTCCAACTATGGAAATAGAGACCTCGAAGACTCGTCTGTGGTCACAGGTATTACAAGATATTGCAATGTTACGATATCGGTGAAAAGCGCGCGAGAACCAGCATAGACACGTGACCAAGGATGGCGATAGAAGCAGCAATTTGACTTCTAAATTACCTGAGAGTAACATCGAAGCGGTTCTCGCGATCTTCGAACTTGCGAGATGCACGAACACTTTGCTTACATACTAACAAATCTATAAATATTCATGAGACGGATAAATATAACGATTCTTACAGTGAGATAATGTATGTTGATAACGAAATTGCATCCGTATAATTTATTTATACCCTGAACATACGTTCATACATATCGTAGTACGATTAAGAGAAAGAGACAGACAGACAGACAGACAGACAGACAGACAGACAGAGACAGAGACAGGCAAGCAGAGAGAGAGAGAGAGAGGGGAATACTAACCATCCATGTATATCAGTCACTTAGATGAGTTATTGTCGATTTCATTTCTCTTCAAAAAATATTAAAAGAACGTTTCATGATATACATGTTCACATCTAAAATGAACAGAGCATGGGAAATATAAATAAGAAAATTGTAGAGTATACCGCATGAAATATTTCGTACAATTAACATCTAACAGGTAACAGTTACAACTAAAACTTACCATAAAAGTAACGATAAAGTAAAAACAGCTACGATATATGTTGTTATTTCTGTATTTAGAGGTAGGGTCGTAACAGCTATTATTTTATTCTTTGGATAAATCAATCACACCGTTCTGAGCCGAAAAACCTTTATTGCACTTTCTTACTAGAACTAGGGATAAAAACAAAAGAACATCCTAAACCTATCGATTAAATCTATCGATTGTATCTAGAACTATCTTCTAGTTACTATTTATTGTAACCAGTGTTTCTGCATATGGATGGCGAGCGCGAACTCACGTTGTCATTTTCAACAATGTAAGCAGTTACAACTAACAGGTAAAATTTACATCAAATTACGTAGCTGGTTATGTATCCTAATGACGTAGTTTTGTTTTATATCTCTACAAACGTATTATTAATCACAAATGTTTCGACTTCGTTATTTGGTATTTTCTAGCTGTATATATTACTAGAAAACAGCGAATAAACGATATTATTAATGCGTACAAAAAAGAAAATTTATCGATCCTCGTTACATCGGTTAACGTTCTTTGTGTAGTACTAGCGATAAATGAAGCCGATTTTATAGTTAATCATAAAGACAGATGCACGTGGATAAAAGTTGCGACCCCCATGTAAAAGGAGTAGATGCAGAGGTTACGCGATATTGTAGAAATATTGCGACTAGTAATTGCGAGCTTTTTCCACTTATAAAGCGAATATGAATCCAGATCACGCCGCTCGCTATAAGGTTTCGTCTTCTTCGTAGAGATATCGGTAATTGGCGTTTGGTTACATCGGTAAAAGGATAGCGTGACACATTTTTTTCTGAATTTATGTCTATGTATATCACTGTGTCTCTAACCGGTGTCAATATTTATAGCGTGCCATTAATTCCGGGATGGATCAATTTAACACGGGCATCTTTCCAATACAGCCAATATACCGTTATTGGACAGTCGGAAAAAATTCTTGTTCAATGACCATCTTGGCAACATATTTCAAGATATAGTAAAATCAAATATATAATTTCTTTGAGAAGTAAGTTTCGATATTACGGATTAGTGAGAGTGAAATTTCATTTACGTTATTACGTATATACAACATACATGGACATATAAACGGTGGTAAAAACGTTTAATCCGTTAGACTTTGCCAAATACGTAACTTTTAACACTTTGACTGTCACGTCGGTCATGTACGACCGGCCACGACTTTCCTGTGACGTCACGGTGGTCATCGGTGACAGCAGCGCCTCAACTTCTTACAGCTGTAAAAATTGTCTGAAAATTGACAGTTAGAGCATTTGGAATATAACCGATAAACAGAAGATACTTTGAAATAAAACGTGCCCCATTGAACGATTAAACATTTTTATTAGAACATAGATAAAAAAAATGAGAACAAATCTTACATGTAACAGTGCACTGTGTTTGCATCCGTATCTTTGAGGGGTAATCTACGAATATTATTGTAAACACAGCTTAGAGAATAATCGTAAATGCTGCTTTATAATCGCATAATTGAAGTTAGAAGTGTGCGCATACCTTACTATTATATATAGAACGAGCATATACCGTTTATTAATATCTTCTACACGTTTCAACGATACATTCTGCACGTTTTGCTTGCGACGAAATAACGAACGCGAATGGTTTGTTGAAATAAACGAAGCCTCGTTACAATATGTCGCTATCAACTGTTACCAAGGCGTCACGGTGGTCAGCCGTGACCACCAATAAGATAAACGGTCCATTGTGGAAGAACGTTGTCTTACATCATCGATTTATTATTATTTTGCCATTATATACTTTGAATAATAAAAATACTCCCGTGGCGACCTCAGCGAAACATGTGATTTCGGCGTGGCAGTCAAAGTGTTAACGTCGATAAAAATTCCCGTTTATGATTTTATTACAACTTCTACGATATTTTTTGTACGATGATATTGATAATATTTTTTTACAAATACCATCATGTCACACTGATCTTCTTGCTTCGTGATTACTATTACATCTTCTGCGTATATTCTCAAACGTTTGAGGAGAACTTCCGTACAACTATCTAATTGTATATCTTTAAAAGCAAGTAAATAATTTCTACATATACATATATATACATATATACATATATATACGCAACCTATATATATATATACGTAACCAAATCGGTATATAAATTTTCACACACGATAAAACTTCTGGACAGTGTTCGTTGATAAATATGTAAATTATCGCAAAAACAGGAACGATAAAACACGCATATTCATTCGATATCTAGCAGAAAAATTTAGTAAACTGTGAAATCGGAGGCACTGCTATTGTAGTAACTAAAAATAAGTTTAGCAAATTCGTTCCAGTTTCAATACGTTTTGCCAAAGCTCGTCTCTAAGGAAATGATCGGATTACAGACAAAGATCCATTGTATTCGTAATATGAAGAAAAGCAGAACTGTATCTTCTGAGAGATATCATCTATCGTTTGTACATGCCGTATCGAATTACGAGGTTGTCTGGATTTTTTGGTAGTTAGTTACGAAAATACTATTTATATATCGATGCGACGGCCAACATTTTACATTCATTTCTGATTCATCCATCATTTTAATCGGAAAGAATTTCAATCGTATAATAGGGCTAGTAGTTGGCTTCAAATAATTGTTCACGTAAGTGTCTTTTCGTACTGCAACGAGACAGACAAAACTATCGAATTTAATCTTACAAATATTACGTCACGATTATCAGCATACGCGATATTATGAATTTTTTTACAAGAAAATACGAATTTCGTGCGTCTTGTACCAAACACGAAAGAGATTCTAACCATAAAGAAAATCATTCTTTTCTAAGGTAGTCTAAATTCTTCGTCATACTCGTTACGCTATCGAAGAATTCATGACCTTGAGGTTATCGTTAATGATAATTTCCCCATCTTACATAGCACAAGTACACATATTACACGTGCTACGTGTCGAAGCTCACCTTCGTTTCTCGAAAAACGTAACAAGAAATAACAAGTTCGAGCCTGCTACGAAATTCCTATTCTCTCTCTCGCTCGTACCAAATATTAGGTATTATCCGAAAAGTGTCTTTCTTTTACAAACGTGAAACCTAATCTGTCGAACGTCGTAATCTTCATCTTGATAGAACAAAATTGATCATACGTAATTCGATAAAATAATACAAAACGAAAAATATTGTGCATCTATATCTTCTTATAAAACGAAAGAAACTTTCCGGACGACCTAGTACTCGTAATTTTCAAGAAAAACGGTGATTCAGTATACCTACTGCAAATATCGTACGTGTATACCTACGTATATTTGCGACTCTATAAATAGTATCCGTGTGACCAACGTTTTTCGATTACGCGATAATTTATCGGGTTAAAAATTTAGTCTCGCGAACGTAATAGCTCAAAGACTACCGATAGATTGGTCCAGTGGTAAACAAAACCACGTTCACGCTATTCCGTCAAAGGAAAATTGGATTAAATTGTCAATAAAGCAACGTTTTCCTGTAACTCCCTCCTGTAAAGGAGGGCATTCAGATGAGGATTAAGAGAAAGTCAACTGTATAGGTCATCTGTATACTCTATACTATATAGGTCAACCGTATAACTGTCATCAATTGCATAGGAAGTAGAATATATAAAACAGCTGTAACACCTCTAACAATACGTATTTTACAATGCAGTTGAAAATGATTCGTCGTTATTTCCTTTCTTGCCATACTCGTCGCGTGATAAGTCGAAGATAAAACGAATTATGTTCGGATTTAGCGTCTACTATGGAGTTGCACTTTGAAATTAGGTAGTCGCTTTACGAGCGCATTCTCTTGCGCGGTTCCCAAAGTATTCATTAGGCAAGTGGCTACGGAATAGATTGGAGAAGTCGTGGAAAGAAGGGCATGTCATCGAAAGAATATACATACTTGCAGAGGCGTGAATACCGAGATGATTGGATAAAGAGGAAGCGTCCGCTAAGGTTTTTGTACGAGTCTCAGCTTCTGAAGTTACCGAACGAGCCGCCACAATGACCCACTCGGCGAATACATTGGATACACACGCGCCCTGCTGCGGATTTTACGAAAAAGAGACGCGGTCGCGCGTCTTTTTCAACTAGAACGGCCGGCTCGCTTTCAATAGGAAATCGAGTAACCTCGTGGACAGCAATGGGAATGACAACCGAAGATGAAGTCGTTAAATTCGTAGCTGACGCGCGTGTACGGAACTCCCTCCCTGTTTCGACCCTATAGGTGTCCGGAGCAGGAAGCGGTCGCCACAACGGCAAAAGTCGTTCGATTTTATTCTTCGCACTTTTGTTCGTCGTAGCGCGAATAATCTTCTAGGAACGTCTGTTTTAATACATCTTTCTAAGAAATGCGTTTCCTTTAGGAACGGAACGTAAACTTTCCTCTACACTCGGCGATTCATCGAAATGTATCTATTTTCTATCGTTATACGCGCACTACTTTTGTAGATTTTAATCAGAGTGTTGATTTTATCGATATAACTTTCTCTCTACAAAAGGGGATAATGAAAAAGTGGCAAGTTCGTACCTCTCCGTCCGACAATTCGCCCGGTCTTATCGTTATTAATTAACAATTTGCGCGATATGTTTTTACATGTTACATATTATCTATGTTAGAAGCATAGATTTCTTTTTACAAAATAGCCTCTTCGTAGCGCACCGTCGATTTCGTCTACGTTTTTTACAACTTTCGTGTCGTGTTTACTATAAACGGTTGTTGCTTAAAACCTCTAGGACAAGCCTTATAAGAACTTGAAGTACCTGAAGGAATGCAAATATTACACCATCCCCCTTTCAATCGCACCATAATAAATCGATATATTTTTTTGACAAGATGCGTTTGACAAAATTAAACGAACAAATAGTAACTGTAAAAAGAAATTACTTTCCACGCTTTTTACATTTCCGATAAATATAAATAGCCATAATTTACGAAATGCGATGAAAATTAATCTTCTCGCGAATTTAGTTGTTTTTCAAATAATATAAAACTTACGTATTATCGCGGAATCGCTTTTATCGCGTAACGTACGGTACAAGTTTTGATAGTCGGCAACGATACTTGCTTCTTTCTGTTTATAAATGTTCTCTGGTAATAGGATAATGAATGGATGAATCAACTAATCATCTCGTGAACGCATCACTCCATTTGCAACTCCAGTTCTAATCTCGTTAAACAAGATTTACGTCCGTCGACTCGGCAGTTCTACGAAATCAGCATCAAGTAACAATCGGAGACTATCATTTTACCGACTAGGGTACTTTAAAGCAACAACGTGTAAATAAACCATAGACACTGGTTTATTTGATCAAACGTTTTGCTTACAAGAAACTAAATGGAATGGTTAGCGTCGTTTCGAAGGGACGCTTGCTAAAGCATTTATGTATCGTTGATCGAGTAGTTTTTCCTACCTAAACAGCGTCGTAAGTATTCGTAGGTAGCTACATTTTCACATTTTCGAAAAATTTTTCCTCAAAGGTCGTTATCCGTAAAACTACAAATTTTACGATAGATTACAATTTTTTCCTACAGCCTGATGGATCTCCTCTCTTAATCCAGCGTTCGTGTAAACGTTTTACTATTCCAACGGTATCAAATTACTACTTCAAAATGAAACTACCAAACAAGTATCGAAATACTTGATATTAACGAATAAAAACATGCTTCTCGAATTCGCTATGTATGTTTTGCCTGCGTCCAAACTTTAGTTTGCAAACGCTAGACTATCGAAGTTACACAAGCGGCAGAAATGTCGCAATAAATGAGAAATGATCGATTCGATTGATAAGATACTTCGATCAGACGAGTAGAAAGCGACAGATATTTCCCCAACAGTCTAAACGTTATTATTAGGTTGTCCGAAAAGTTTCTTTCGTTTTATCAGGAAATAATAGACGCACGACGTTTTATGTTTTATATTAATTCGTCGAACTACGATCCATTTTGTTCTGTCGAGATAAACACCGCGACATTTCACAGACTTACGTTACATTAGACTCGGCTAGAATCAATAATTTACTTATAATTTACTTATAATTCTCAATGTCTTCAACGATTCCAATAAAAAATTCTAAGATCCTTGATAAAGGAAGAAATATCCAAATTCAGTAACAGATGTAACATCAGAATTAACAACCACCAAAACCCACCAGTTACTCGATTACTTGACACGACGAATCAGATCCGCGGACTAAAAAGACTTATACCCTGTAGATTTAAACCAAACATACGATAATCATTTATTATTCGCGTTATAGTACCACGCCAGAATAATTTACTTATAATTGTCAATGAGAATTGGTTGTAAAAAGTCTACAAAATAAAAATAAAAGAAATTCTTCAACGATTCCAATCAAAGATTCTAAGATCCTTGATAGATGCACCTTGGTATGTTAGCAACGAAACAATACATCGCGACCTTAAAATACCTATAGTTAAAGAAAAAATATCCAAATTCAGTAACAGATATGACATAAGAATTAACAACCACCAAAACCCATTAGTTGGCAGGCTAAAAAGACATTACCCTGTAGATTTAAACGTTAGATTCAGCTAGAATCAAACATACGATAATCATTTATTATTCGCGTTATAGTACCACGCCAGAATAATTTACTTATAATTCTCAATGAGAATTGATTGTAAAAAGTCTATCAAATAAAAACAAAAAAAAAAAAGAAAAATAAGAAATTCTTCCACAAATTCTAATCAAAAACTCTAAGGTCCTTGATAGAAGCGCCTTGGTATGCTAGCAACGAAACAATACATGGCGACCTTAAAATATCTATAGTCAAAGAAAAAATATCCAAATTCAGTAACAGATATGACATAAGAATTAACAACCACCAAAACCCATTAGTTGGCAGGCTAAAAAGACATTACCCTGTAGATTTAAACGTTAGATTCAGCTAGAATCAAACATACGATAATCATTTATTATTCGCGTTATAGTACCACGCCAGAATAATTTACTTATAATTCTCGATGAGAATCGATCGTAAACTACTTCCAAATAAAAAAAAATTTCAAAGTTTCACACTGTTGTAAAAGACACGTTTGCGAAAGGAAGACACTTTCCGGACAACCTAATATTAACGCGTCGTGTCAATCGATTCCTAATTCGCTAAAATAAACGGGCACAGAAATATTATCCCCAATGATAATGACTCTATTGGTGGATGTTCTCCTCGTATAAATTGATCCAAAAGTATGATCGATCGAAGAAGTGTAAAAAAAAAAAAGGAGGAAAGGGGGCAAGGGAGACCGGCAACAGAAGCTTATTTGTCTGTGGAATCTCGCGCACAGACAAGCGAGGGAAAACGTTGAGAAGGGCGATCTCGCGCACTCGAGACACAGTATGCCGAAAAAATGTTCTCAACGAAGAAGAGACGAGAAGGTTTATATTGGTGGTTCGCGGTTGGTGGCGGTGCTTCAAAGCGATCGCGTGTTTTGCTAACATCTCCGAAAACAAAGTGTAAACTAACTAGACGTCCACTCGATGTTTACTCAGCACCGAGAATCCCGCCGCGGGAGAGCCGAGTCGTTCTCCGTGCAATAACAACCGTGCTTGCATCTTTTTATCGTGACTCGTGGAACGTCTCGCCGCCGAACGTCACCGTGTCCTCCGAATTTCTTAACCTGTCGTGTAATACGATCCTACTTGTCGACTTTCCAGCCGTAACGAGCACTCGAAAATAACTTGTCGCCATTTTAATTGTCTTTTTCAACTTATCCAGTAGATATCGTTGAAATATTCTAGCGAGTAATTCACGCATGTTTCATCGGCTACCTATAGCGGTTTACGAAGAATCTCGAGATGCAAATAAATTTCGTTGATCTTACTTTAATAATACCTGATACATTGACTTTATTTTATATCGTTTGGTTAAATAAAATTTGCTACGTATTCTTTAGACGCGAGTACGTTTAACTGGTGATCATACGTTAACGTAGTGACTTAGACGTAATACTCTTCTTTCGTTTAGCCAATTCTCACGATGGTTATGAAAGGCAATTCTAATTTTTTCATCGTGAGTTTTCTTTATTCGCATAGATGCTACACTCTTACGAAGTACGAAGAAATTTTCGCATTCATAGCACTACTGCATACGCTTCCCTTGAATCGTGGAGATATCTTGTTAGATTAAATTTTCGTACATCTTTACCCTTTTAGATTAGGTCGTTGGGAAAGTTTCTTTCGTTTTATAAGGAAATAATGCATGCGCGACACTTTCCGTTTTATATTATTTTATCGAATTACGTACGATTGAATTTGTTCTATCAAGATAAAGATCGCAACGTTGGACAAATTAGTTTTCGTGTTTGTACAAAGATGCGTCGTTGTAAAAGACGTGTCCGTAAAAGGAAGACGCTTTTCGAACAACCTAATTTGTCAACTAAGGTTTATCAACTAAGAGAACGCAATGGTCATTCCGCGTGTAAGTTTTTACATTCGAACGTAAGCGATAAAACGTTCTTGAATGCCGGTAATGTTTCATCCGGAAGATTTAGAATGGAAACATCTACGAAATGTAGGATTTAAAGCTAAACGAAAATACTTAGAAGTTTGGAGGAAAAAACACGACAAAGCTCCCCCGGAAGAGGAGGGCTGGTGCGTGTCAGTTGGTAGGCCGATCAGAGAGGCGAACAGCTTCTAGGAAACTCGACCAGCGCTATTGGATCGGATGAATTCTTGACAAGAAAAAAGGAAATGATCGAGCAGGCCGCACAACCGCCACGCCGACGATAAACAAACTACTTCGAGGGGGCAGCTTCTCTGAATCTTTGAAGATCCGCCGTTGATTAATTCCAGTAGGCAAGAGCAACCAGTCGAGTCGTCGATAACCGCTTTGAAACACAATTAGAACGAGAATCAATTCCAGGGATACGTATTAACACCGACTACCCTGTCCTCGTGCAAATTCCATCCTTTTTCGTTAAATACTTTTTCTTATAGAAGCGCCCATACGCGATTTGTTTGATACGTTTTAATATTTGACATAGAATTAAGGCTGTATAGAAATTACAAGCTTATTTTATACACAACCGTGGACGAATGTACCTAAATACCTAAGCAAGTATAATTATACCGAAAACTACAAAAACATCTAAATGAAAAATAATGGAATGGGTATTTAAGATATTTAGGATAAATAAGTTTAATGGACGTGATATTACTGCTACGTACATCAGTTCCTCTTATCGTATATCCTTATTTCTCTTTGTCCAAAATCAATATTTACATTTTTTATAGGAGAAAGCTAGATTTAACGAAGCTTCGTCATCAAACCCAAATTACCCTCGATAAACTTGGGAAATCCTTGGTAATCTATCATAATTTCTTTTCGAGCAAATCAAATTCTGTGAAAATTGAGAGAAATTAAAAACGAACGAAAAATACGATATACCTATTCGCTGAAGGTGTAAACGCGAACGAAGATGTTTCTAAGCAAGGATTACGCTATGCCAGAATGTAATAATATCATCGGTTCCATGAAAGAATTTCGAAAGCTTAGCTCAAAGTTATCATCGATCGGTCGTTCCGGAGCAAATTTCTCGTAATAGAGCGGCCAATTGTGCCGAAGAAGGAGGATCACGCTGTGCGACATCAGCAGGATCTCTCGAGCATTGTCCCGGCGACACGCACTCTTAGCACGGCCACGTTTTCCGATGAATCTTCTTCTGCAATTTCGACCGACGCCGTTGACCATTGCTTCCGATTCATCGTCCACTATCCTTTGGTACGCTTTGCTGTTTTGTAAAGGAACACGGAAATGTCGCGTAAGATCTGCTAACGTTGCAGTAATTACAAATACGCGTAAATTCGTCGTACGGCTACCGGAGATTCTATGACTCGAAACGAAATCACGAAAAGTGAGACAGTTGCGTGGGAGATTTTGGAAAAAATCGAGTTTCAGAACTTATCGGTATATATATTTTGGCTTGTTCTTTACCGCAAAAGAATGAAAAATGGGCAGCAAATCGTTCTATGCGAACTTCTTTGTTCAGTGCTTAGCTTTTGGACAAATATAGCAATATACGTAACATAAATCTTTTAAATATAAAGCTTAAATTTTTATTACACGATTTTCACCAAATATTCATATTTATTTCAAATAAATCCAATATTTATTACTTTTAGTTAATTCTGTACAAAATTGATTTTCACATTCACACCAAAGGCATTGTTTAGCGTCATTGGTGTAGCTAACGTAAATCGAAATAAAAATGTTATTATATCGTAGAGCAACGTATTACACAGTTGCCCGTAAACGTTTCTTTCGTTAATAGCGTTAAAATTACGACCAACTCTGAATTTGAGCCATAGGTGTTCCGCTGTGAATAAAGATTTCTGACCTTGTCGATTTTCGCTCGGTCTCTCAGCAGGAAAAGGGAACAGGGTGCAACTAACGCGGAAACGTTTAGGATGGTTATTGTAGGTTGGCGCGAGAGCGCTCATGTACCCTGAAATTGCATATAACACGAAGTCCGGAGATTGACCATTTTTTCGCTTGCTTTACGAGCAGCGGTCTTGGTCCCCACAGCTTCTGGCACAGCAGGATCGCGTAGGACGAGCGGCTAGCTGAGATACGAACGCCTCTTCTTGTCGACAGTTCGATCGTAGCACTTTGACACGTGCTTCCCGGTTTTTGTTCTTTCGATCGAATTAATCATCCAATTAAATAAACCGTAAAAAGATACTGTTTAACGACGATGCTAAATAACTACGACAAGTACTCGACTTTTAACTTAACGAAATAAAAAAGAAAGGATAATGTGCGTGTATGAACGTAATTATTATTTGAAAAATAGAAGGAGAAGGAAAATACAATAGAAACGTCGTAGATTAAAATATAACTACCGCAGTATCGTACTGTAGTCGTCGTGCGAATTATAAACAAGCGGTTGTTGAGCACGTGCGTGGTGGAGCTAAGACAAAAGACAAGGGGTTGCTAAGGGACATAAACGAATTAACAACAGTATGAGCTGAGAAGCCAGAGAGTGTGGATTGCGTTGTTCAGATAGTGTTGCTAGCGTTGTTGAGAGAGAGTTGAATCCGACCGAATGTGACGAGAGTTGCCAATTAATTATCTAGTTGTCTTAATTATAATACGTTGCTGTGATTAGTTCATGTTTAATAACCATCGTTTCCTGTTTAATCCGTTTATTATAAATAAACTAATCATAATAGTACACGATACTACGTTACCATTATACGAATCTAGGATATACAAAAATATAACAACAATGCGTATAAATTGTATGAAAAGGTATGCTGTTTTTCCTCGTACGATCAATCTCGTCTGCAAAAATGAAAAGAATGAAATTTGTTCGAGAGAGAGCAGCTTGAAAATTTGTAGCGTAAAGTCGGCTGTATACGTGACGATATTTCGAAAATGTCACCGGTAGCAAGAGAATCTTCCCAGGGAGGATATTCTTCGATTCAAAGGCAATCACATAGCATTCACGGTAGAGTCGCATGCAAATCACTCTCACAAAGTCTTTTCTCTCCTTCGCGATGTCCCTTCCAGTCTTCTATGCGTCATTCGATGATCCATCATTTTGTATCCAGGAAGCTTGAAAGTCGCGCTCTCGTGACCGAAATTTGCTTCCCACAGTTCCGCTTCCAATTTCACGCGCCAATTTTTTGATATTTCACGTTATTCCATTGCGATACGCGTACGTAATTCTTTTGCCATAAAAAGTGCCATATTTTAAGTTAAATTTTTAATTCTATTTGTAACCAATTTGACATTTATTCTTTAAACGGACCGATCGTACGACAAATGGTAAAAGCTACCGAACATGTTGCGTTCCGTGACATGGGTAACAAGATTCACGACGAACAAAATTCGACCTAACGTTGAGAGTAAGTTGAACCGGAACCGATATATAACAAGCGCTTCTCAAATGTGCTTCACATTTCGTCGGCAACTCGACAAATCCCTCAGATGTACGACTGAGTCGTAACTGGGACATTTTCCACCTTGTACGAAAAACGAAACGCCCGCTTCCACGCAAGTTTTTACAAATAACCTTCCTAGCAGACGGTTATACATCAAGACGGTTAATCCTTCCAGGAGGAACGCATGGCCACGGTTTCCCTTTCTAGAATTTCCCTAACTCTTCCCTCTAAATCCCCAATTTCCTATTATTAGATCCCGTACTATCGTAATGCGATTGTTTCCCAAAATTGTGTCACTTTCCAACGTTACTTTTAGAATGCAAGCTTACTTTTTTCGTTATACGATAGCACGATACTGATTAACTCATTAAGCACGAATAAAGATTTCGTTAAGACAACATTTCGTTACGATTCCTTTCCAGTCAATCAACGCGTTTGAATAGTATTCGTTAACGCTGTGTTAATTAAGAAAAAATCTTGGAATTCTTAAAGAAAAAAAAAAAAGATCTTTACTCGTTTACTTTGCTTCTCTTTCCATTTAAATCCTACGATTTTTTGCAAAGTTCGAACAAGTCGAATTTATAGACTCGTGGCACGACGATGGAAAATTCTTTTGTATCTCTGATTCGCATAGCCTCTGTAATGCGTTTAGTGTTCTAGTGTATTTTCTTTACGTTGGCGAAACAATATGTAAATGATCTTATTTACATCCTTCGATAATATATAACGTTATCGTATTGCCTCGTTCCTAGTTACGAAAAATAAGATCATGCTAATAGGATACTAAGTTATCACGCTGCACTTTTAAAAATCAAATAAATCATTACGATGAACGTGTCATATTCGTGTTATTATATGTTACGCTGCATGTTATATAACCAACATGTTACAAGATTATTGCAAAACTTTAAACAGCTCATTGAATTTAAAAGATCACGTAAAATGGTAATGAACGCGTCACGAGGTATACATATGTACGTTATACATATCGCACACATATCAATCATTAGACCGCGAATGTTTATATATCTATAGTAAAAATATTTTTATTTTACTTTTTAATGTCTCTTACGTGTCATACTATCGTAATAAATTGAACTAATTTCGAAAGGTAAAAGCAAGGTAATTTCGACCTTAAGAAGCAAGATACGCGTGCATATACGTAACTGTCACGTGACAGAAGTTTCCAAGGCAAAGATCCTATCAATTTTTGCATACTCGTGACAGTTTCCAAATATCTGTTATTGTATCCCATTGTCTTGTATCTTTATACTAAGACTTCTCGTCGATTTGCAAATAATCTCAAACCACTTGATACTTAACGACACCCATTGTAGTTTTAAAATCATAAAAAACGCTCATCTTGCGAAAAAACTTATCTTCCTTTACCGTATATAAATATTTTGATATCGACAATTTTTATTTTAGATACGAGCAATTCGTACCGTTCGTAAGCGAACTAAGTAAGTATTCCAATCGAGATAGCGAAAATTGTATTAACTTCTGCGTGACACGTAAATGCCATTTTACATAAATAACGTCATGGCCTTGCTTCTACAAAACGTAAAAAGAAAGAGGAAACTAACAAGAAGGAAGGCGAACCTGACTCGTTTCACGCGTGTGTTTCGATATAACTTTGACAAAACATCTATAATTAGTTTATACAAGTCAGTTCCAATGAACAGAAACGCATCATGTGACGCGTCGTTCGATGTGTTCGCTTACATATTTTTTTTCGCTTAATTACCATACGACATCAATCTCCAAAAACGATCTCGTTTGTTAACTCGTTTTGCCCAGAGCGCGTTTATCGCGTTACACGTTCGTACGACCTACACTATACATTTGAAGTATCCCCATTACGTACCGAAGCTACCGATGTTGAAATAAATTGAAAACATACAAGGTGTCCCATTTTAATTCATCCACCCAATCATCCGCAAAAGTATTCGATATATTTCAAACAGAATTTATTCCGCTTTGGGGAAAACGTTCCTTGACAAACGTAAATTTTATCTACGTAGAGACGCGTCCTTGGTTCCCAAGGTGACCTTTTTTTTTTTTTTTTTTTTTTTTTGGATGAAACTACGTTTTCGTTTGATCTTTTTCCGAGATGAATTCATTAAGCTGTTAATACGTTGATTTACGAAGATCGTTCATTGCCATGCAAAACTTGCTTTCGTTAAACGTTCTTGAAATTCTTCTTATCTCCGTGTAGTCGAAAAGACTCCTATATCGAAGATATACTTAATATGATGGTTGTTAGCGCAGGTCAGAGACAATATCGTATAACGTACGCGTTTTCAGACAACTTTCGGACGACCGTCCCATGGTACAAAATTGGGAAGAAAAGGAAATTTGATTTCGTTGTTAATTAGAGCGCTATGTTCGAACTTTTGAATTCTACTCTTGTTGTTTTATGTTCGTTCTGAAGGCATTTGGTAAACGCAATTCGGTTTGCAAGATTTGTTTCATAAATGAGAACCTTAAGAGCGCCTTTTTTGGTTCAGTCGGTGTAAAAGGCGTGGAATATGAAAAGAGCAAAAATTGCAAGTTACAGCGAAACCGAAGGTTTCCTTTCAAGTACGGAAAAAAAAAAACGTAAACCCATAAGGGCGAAGGAGAGCCATTGGAACGGTGTTTTTGAGAAAGTTGGAGAAATAACGACTCGGTGGTCGGTGTTGGTGTCGCGTGTTCGCGTTTCTCGTGCAGACCACGCGTTGAGCTTACACCCTCGCCGCATAATGCAAGCATCGGCCTCGTTAGGGGGATCTGCAGCGACGTATTGTCGACGCTAACAAGCGCTAAATAGAGTACCGGGTGAAATCGTGTGGACACTTGGTACCTTCGTACCTCCGCATACAGATATCTATGAATTGTCGCCAGACAAACGACGAATTTAACGGGCAACTCTTTACAAGCACCAAATACTCTACTTCTGTGCACGTAGCACCGTAAGAAACATTTGGACATTCGAGTCTTATTACGAATTAGAATGGAATATGCGTTTGCCGTGTAAAGCTTATTAAATAGGAAGTAACACACGGAATGGAATTGACAAAAACCACCAACGTGCCTCTACGAAGGTTCGTAAGAAACATGACTCTCGTCTATCTTTCTCTTTTAATTCAGAGAAGCGAGATTCCTGTTGAATATGTTTCCATTTCTTGAAATAATATATTATATTCGTTATACTATTCGTTATTATATTCGTATATTATATTCGATCAGATCACGAAGTTGTGACGAAAAGTTTTTGTAGAACAAATTGATCTTCGCTCTACAACAGAATACAGAATACAGTATTAGGTTGTTCGAAAAGATCCTTTCGATTTATGAGGAAATAATAGACGCACAACGTCTTTTGTTTTATATTATTTCGTCGAATTACGTAGGATCCATTTTGCTCTGTTGAGATAAACACCGTGACATTTCACACACTTGGTTTCACGTTTGCACGAAGGTGCACTGTTGTAAGAAACACGTTTACGAAAGAAAGACACTTTTCGGGCATCGATAATTTGCGAGTCTTTTGTTCTTCTTAATATATCGAGAGTTTCATATATTTGCAATTGAATCTTATAATAATAATACTAATAGCAGTTTATTTTTAGCCGCCCGGCTATTAAAACAGATTCATACTTTATATATATATATGTCGGAAATGAAAGAACATCGGGGCCTTTCTTTAGGAATTTTTGGGAACCTAAATGGTTTGGGAACCTAAATAATAAAACTTAGAAGTAGTTGTTCATGATTCATTCCGACTATGTTTGCCCGAGATTTGTGACAATGGGCTTGGGCTCGAGGTGACACAACTGGACGCTGAACGTAGCCACGGTCACGGGATGGATATCTTTACCTAACAGAGGTACGGAGTAGTTGTATAGTTCTGTTTAAAAAAATATAGTTGTTGGGCTCGAGGACAAATCAAGCCATGTGCGGTTTGCCTCAGAAGTGCCAATATTATGAGACGCACGTTGTATTAACAATCAAACTCCGGGCAGAAACAAAGACGTGGGACTGCCTGGCAACGGTGGTTGGAATTTTGTTGGTATCCCCGACCAATATACAACAAACGAACGCGGTCGTAAGGAGAGGAAAGTTTTCATCAGTTTTTATCTTTGCGATCTCCTTGGAGAGTTTCGCATCGTCCTTCCGAACGTCGCAGCTTTGTGCTTCAAAAATGTTCTACGTTTAACAAAGAGTTGTCCCGTTGACCGTGGATTCGTTATTGAACCTAAGATCATTGTCATTAACATCTCGAGTGTCTAATCACCAGGGTTCTTTGTCAAATTCTGTAAAAATCATATTGATACCAGTAAATATGATCTCTATTGTACAACAACGATGTCTAGTCCAAATGAAGGTTCGTTACACGCCCCTAATCCTAACTCGACATATATATATGTAAACTCCCTAAAGTTCTCGCGTGATAGGGACTCTCTCTGTTTACCGATAGCACGACTTTCTTTGTTTCACGGACAGAGCGACTTTCTTTTGTTTTACGGACAACCATTTTGAGAGACACTCGTTTCCCAAACGGACGGACAGAGAGCAACATCGGAGATAGACAAGATGACGGAATAATTCTTTAAAACATTGAAGATCGACGAAGAAAGATCGGTAGCTCAGGATTCTCGATTTTCAGGTAGACATTGCACAAAACTTGTTATTTATTCTTTACTGTTATATATTGGTATTAATTGTTTACTCCTGTATTTCATTTAAGTAGTTTCACGATAAACTCGATTTTCAGACTTCAGAATCGATCGCCTGAATGATCCCGAGTTTTACGACATTACACATATATACATATACATACATGCTTCCGATACACTTACACGTTTCTCTTATCAACCTACTTGTGCATTAATCTGGCAATTAACCTAGCTGTTATTCTTGCTACTACTTGTTTAACTCCTAATGTTTAACCGTCATCTAACCAAGCGATGAAATGTTATATCCAATAGCAAAAGAAAATTGACGAGATGAACGATTCAATCGACTAATTAGACCGTTACCATTACGCGATTTAATGGCTTTTCGAAGAAACGTTTCGCTTCTCCTCCGGTGTGTGATCAACAATACGTTTACTCGTTAATTTATCACACATCTGTTCCTCGTACGAATATAGCGAATGTAGAAATTGATATAGAGGCAACGAGGACTGACAGTACGCGTGAAAAAGGTCGAAAGAGACCTTTGGTAGGTCCAGAAAGTCACGTACGATCGACTCGCCGAAAATGATATTCTCCGCGTGGAAGGACGGTCGTTTCAAAGGCTCGTTAGCGATGGGTTTACCGATGGGGGTTGTTGTCGGACGGGCAGGTGAAAAACTTCCATGCAGCCGGTGTAAAAGTCCGTTTGTTACAGATCGTTCAAAGCCCGAACAGATTTGCGTTACCTTCGTATAATGGGGCGTGCGTTCGCGCGTCCATTCTTACAACCCTCCCACCGTCGTTGCTCCTTTCCTCTCTTCTCTTCCTCTCTTCATCTTTCTTACGAAGCGTGCCCGCTATTGCCCGTTGCCTCGAATAGAAAACGCAAAGGATCAGCAGGAAGTTTTTAACACCATTCGGCAAACGACGTCTTAATAAACGGAACCAGGTGATGCGCTTTTCGCATCTCTTTCAATCTTGTTCGACCATTTCCTTTAGGCA